>NW_025943090.1:0-177462 GCF_000764305.2 Hyalella azteca | reverse complement strand
TTTTCGCGGTTCCAAATTTTCGTGTTGTATCATATTTACGTGTATCATGTACTTATTTCCGCCAAAATTTCAGTATTCAATGCTTCCTATAACTTGAAAATGAATGATGTCACATTCGAAACGTCGTTAATAAATTAAATTACTTCCTTGAACCTGAATTTTTATCAACCAACGTCCACTGAAGAATATTGTTCGATCCTGAAAATTTAAATCAATGATTTCTCTGGTCATTCACCACTCGTGTTTAAATAAGCTTATTCTGCTATCTTATAGTAATTTCTGCACCCATGACCCGGCAGCAAGAGATCAAATGAAGACTGCATAAAAACACTGTGCATGTATGAATAATATGGTGTTATGCGACACTGAGACGAATTTTGCTGCGCAATTCAAGCAACAGGGTTTTGAGTTGACGCCAACTAAGCGGCTTCGCATGTTCAGTTGACCTCCAATGAAGTGAAATAGAATTATTCATGTGAAATATAATGAAGATGGAATTTTCGCATGGGTTAGAAATAATTCATTGCAAAAACATAGATCACGCGGGAGTCCCGTGTGATCTTTTTCCCTGCGTTTCGGTGCGTTTTTTTGTATATCTTTTTTCCTACCGTCCAGTTCTTTCTTCAGATTCATGTTTCCAGTATATTTAAAAATTCGTCATATTGATATTCATTCAAAAATTAAAAACCCAATAAATTAAGGACAAAATGGCTGTTACTATTTGAGGCAAAATGTTTTTAAGCCCAATTTTCGTGTCTAATATTCCGTAAATCACACACAATGTGATTTACGACGACGCCGTAACAAATCACAATGTGATTTACAACGACGCTTAAATATTTTCCACACAATTTCCCCACTCAGAAATTTGCTAAGCACAAATGCAGCCGAGAACAGGGAATGTTGTTTTCTAATCTGTCGCCCACCGTCACGCGTAGGAGGACGAGAGGGGCTGTCACTCATCGTCACGCGTAGGAGGACGAGAGAGGCTGTCGCTCATCGTCAGGAGTAAGATGACGAGAGGGGCTGTCGCTCATCTTCAGGAGTAGGAGGACGAGAGGGGCTGTCGCTCATCGTCACGCGTAGGAGGATGAGAGGGGCTGTAACTCATCGTCACGCGTAGGAGGACGAGAGGGGCTGTCACTCATCGTCACGCGTAGGAGGACGAGAGGGGCTGTCACTCATCGTCAGGCGTAGGAGGGCGAGAGGGGCTGTCACTCATCGTCAGGCGTAGGAGGACGAGCGTGCTCGGTGGGGCCGCGTTGTTGTGGCTGGCGACATCACAAGCATGAATTATTGCCCCCAGGTTGTCACTTCGAACGCCCCTGCAGGCAATGCATCTCATGCATCCAGCTGGGGACCTGCCAGTTGCTTCTAAGCATTGCTCACCATTTATTTAATTGAGGTGCCGTGAAAAATTATTCAAGGTAGCATAATTGTTTTAATAATATTAATATCAATAATATTAACACTAACAGTAATTATAACAATAATAATATCAATGATAGTAACATTCATAATAATAATGATGATAAAAAATGCATATGGTCCATTATAGCGGTGAGATTATATAAGGAGCCTGCTGATCTGTCACCGAACCTTAAAACCTCATAATTCTCAGAATCAAAATAGCGACTTATTGCTGGAATATTGCTGCTCTTTGCCACACTGAAATAACGCTGTTAACAAGTGCGATAGAAAGTACATCTTATGAAATAATTACTGCGTGCGAGCTTTCGCCTTAGTTCCTAAAAATTTGACTCTCGCAACTTGTTAAGTTTTGAGTTTCAGCAACTTCTGGATTTATGTTGCAGCCCTGCTGGTATATGATAAGCAGCGGGTCACAGAGACTTCACGTATTTTGCCGCACGTGGCAATGCAAAAAAGGCCACCAAATTCAAACAAATGCGTGCCTCGAGGAAGTATTCAAACTTCTCTTCTGAGTAATAATCCAATTCTATTTCGTTGGCCGAAGGAATTGCGCAATTTGACTAATCATTCGTGCTGAGATCTAGGGTATCCATCTGTTTAGGGGTATATATTTTCCTAAAAAATTTTATAGCAAATTTGAATGAAAATTCACGCAATCATCTTAAATTAATTTATTTCCCACGTTGAATTTTCCAGTAAAGGTGATAGTCTAAAGCGAAACTACCACCAGTGCAATGATCGTAAGTTTTTTCTCGCAGGAGAGCCGAGCATGTCAAGCTGCAGTTGCCCTCGCGTGCTGCTGCTCATCAGAGGGAAGGCCGCCACACAACCTGTGTTTACAGCCCATATTTGCCTGCCTTGCTTATTATTTGGCCTCAATTGTGAGCCTCTCATCGGTGAGACATGCGCCAAATCCACACGGATTACAAAATTAAAGTTTTCATCGTTGCTCAAGATTTTTGTCTAATGTCATAATATGGCTGACATCTTCGCATGTCTAATTGACATCGTGAATAGTATCTATATGCGTTTAGTAAACCCTTTTGCACTTTTTAAATTATGTTCTAAAACGTTATTATAACGGTTGATCCTGTCAGTCTTGAGAGGGTCAGAGTGAAATAAAACATTAGCGTTTCTCAAAGAATCAGAAGCTCCTACAATGATCTTCTTTTCCTTTAAGTTGATGTTTTCAAGCCGTACAGGTAAGAACTACCAGCTCCTTGTAAGCAATCCGTTGAGTGGTCGACGAAGGAGTCGTTATTGAGGTACATTTGTCGACCTGGAAACGCGAAATGCATTCGATGAACAATGAATTTTTTATCCAATCACTTGTTATAGATAAAAACAATTCTTCGAGGCACAGATTTTGCTACGAACTGGCAATGAACTTGGGCGCTTCACTGCATAGTCATTCTTGACTAATTTTTATAGTTTTTTTTTACCTATATGGTATGAGAATATCGCTGGCAAACATCTTTTATATACTGTTTCGGAAGCCATGCCTCACACTAAAAAGAATATATTGAAAAGATTTGTACTGATGGCCTTGCTGAACTGGAGACCGGATTTTTTGTAAATTTTTACCTCATAGTGTCGCAAGACCGACGCTAACGAAGGCAGTTACGTATAAGATTTCCTCAGATATTTCGCCAAAAGCTACTCTCTTTTGATAACCGCGCTAATCCTGAGCAAACAGTAGCAACCTTCGAGCACAGCTCTTTGGATTTTCTCAGGATGGCTACTTTAATAGATTTCTTAGCCCAATATCTGCAGCCGAATTTTTTTCTGATGGCCGCTTGGCGTCGTAAAGGTAACTAATATTCCCCAACGATGCTTTCAAGTGTGATACCGAGCATCCTAGCCTGCAACGCTGTCGGCAACCCGCATCTTTATAACTGTTTGAATCCGCACTTTTACATAAAATTGAGATATTTAGTGATTAAATAAGCGATTTTTCTGTTTGTGCACTATAGACCTATAATTTAAACGAAATTGCCTTTCAAATTTGTGACGCTTTAAATTAAAAAAATTTATTTAAAATTAAGAAAATATTTCCCTTCATTTTGGGCATAAGATCTTTAGCAGAAAAGAAAATTTAACTTAGCAGAAAATTTAACCCTGGGCTTAATTAGTTTATTTAAATCGCTTTCACAATCAAAACAATCTGGCAAGAATACTTTTATGACTACACAAATTTTTTCATTGCAATATCAATTGATCTTCTGCCAATTAAAATAGATGATCTTGGGAGATGAAATCAAACATTTTAAAATGGTTCAAACATTAATTTAGCTTAAATTGGTGTGTTCAACATTCTCCTTAGATCGGCCATTTATATAAATGCTTCTCTGTGAGCACCATCATAAATATGGTGCGGTTATCATATGGTTTTCAAAATGTCTAGTACAACATAGAAATTTCATCATAAGAAGATTTTCTGTTACATTCTCAAGTAATAAAAATGTTAAACTTGAATCATTTCGACGTAACGCAAATTTCTGCGTTATGAATGGTACCAACCAATTCCATTTTAATTTATTTCCTGAAATGTTATTGCTCACCTTTCATCGATTATTTTTTGTTAGAGGAAGTTCATGCTACGCGAGAGCTCTAACTTTCACACTGTCTTCCATCGGTTTTTGCAAACGACATCTTGTGCAATTGGACAAATTCTCGGATTCTTATTTTCTTCCACATGACCGGAAGACTGGAATTCTTTTGCAATTTTGAACAGTAGTGGCGCTTGTGAGAGTTCCCGGGACACGATATTGCATCTCATCTGAGGAGAGATGCTACAAAATTGCCTCTGAAAAGCTCTTTTGCGAGGAGGGTGAGACGCGCCTCTACACGCACCCTTTAAAATGGCTAATTTCGAACTTGAGCTAATGACCCACTAGCTACTTTAAAAAACACCTATGTGGCTGCTTGTGCTGCGTCATGCGAATATTTATAAAGAAATGCGGCGTACATTGTGGACCTAACCACACGTTCTTCATTTACCAGGAAAAGATTGCTACTATGAGACAACGTTCATATATATATATATATATGGAGTGAAGTTCCTCGCCTGAAATTCTATGTAAGCTAACCACGCTATACACGCGATTTCCTGTCCCTTGAACGTGAGAGAAAGATATCTTTATATAGTAAAATATCTGTTGATAAATAATTGATTAATAATAATGCTCACGTTATAATTGAGGATACACATTCATTTCAATTCTTTACGCTGTGATTCTATTTCAAACTAGATTTCACTTTAGGCTGATATCTGGCCATCAGCCAATGAAAAAATATAACACCTAAAGAACACTTCAGAAATAAATAAACGAAAAAAAACCTAACCTAAAAATATCAGGAGCAAAAACATGTTCATTTAAATACTTTTTGATATGTTATTTTTAAAAAGAAGGTACATTTGTATTCAGCGATATACACATTTTCTACCAGAGCACATAAAATGTGAAAACAGCTTACGCCTAATATCTATTCGCTATAAAATTGTACAAACACCGCGCTAGAAGAATTGTTATTGCTCTTATTGTGTGTATACAATTACCTGTAAACTACGTCGTTTGTTGGATGCAAGATAAGAAGATGAAAAATTACTCAATATAGATAAAAATTTCTCGCTCATTCGGATTGTAGAATATAACAGTTTGGTCCCGCTGCTGCCCTCCTTCTATTTCTCAATCTTCAAAATCCCAGCTTTAGATTTCGCAGTTGATCGGAAACAAAAATTGCATCCGTTCGATTGTGTTGATTCTTTTTCTGTATATATACTAAATTTACCCCAAATGCTACGGTACTGAGGCGATACTACAGCATATAAATTAATGAATACTTAAATATACAAATCAAGTAAGCACACGTGGTTCCATTCTGGGCGAAATTGAATAGCCAGATTAGCAAGTGGTCAATGGCACCGGGACGAGAAAAGCGGATTACGGGTTTGAAACCTGACAAGGTGCGAACATTCTACGACTTCGCTTGTAGACGGCCATCGCTGTCGAAGGTGGCACATTCGTTCTAATGTGGCCTTAGATGTCGCCACGTAGCCAGTTTGTCTAATAAATCATAAATAATTCTTTTGCTGACAGTTACTAGAGTGGAAGGGAACCACCAATAACTGTAAAGGGCAAAAGAAATGTCAGCTCCGACAAAGAGTTCTCGAATAACATTGCCGATAATCTCCACGCAACAAGCTGGCTCATCCTGCCTACGGTGTCCACCTAATAAAATATTAAGCTTAATTGACCACTGAATTAGAAAAGAAAAGGAACACTGAAAAAGTGCATGCTGTATTATACATTCGAGAAGTTCGTTGCCAAGTAACCCACAGTTTCTTCCTTCACAAGTTTTTTAATTGAAGACAATATACACGACGTTGTTTGTTGATATAGTGAGTTCTAGTTCATTAATTGCATTGTTACTGGAAAAAGATGGAAATTTAATTTCTTTGCGTTGTTGAGGTCATGCAAACCGACAAAATATAAAAAATTGAAAATTTCTCTATGATGAAATTCTTATAGCAATAATTTTTCTGTTTCTTATTGAAAACCTGCGAGAAATTTCACGTGAACAAGCACAATTTCAAAATCCACAGTTAACTTCAACACAATTTTTGGCCAAAACCATCTTCTTTCATGCATTGCTTTAAGTTTAAAACAATAATAGCAAAGTGAGTTAGGAGCTTGTTCAAATTATCCCCAGGCTGACCGTAACTCGGTGGCCGAGGTTTTGGCGAAACTTCTACGCCATTGCCGCGGCTCTAGAAACAATATCGAGGCGCAATAGAGGCGCCGGTATTAACGTCCACTCGATGGTCCAAGCAGGGGGCTTAAGTCAAGAGAGGCGACACCAATGGCGCACTCATTTAGGTTTTTTATTTGCATTTTATAGCGATGCAGGTTGCGAACTGTCGTTGAGAATAGCATCGTTAGAAGCAGGCATATTCATGGATCTGATAGCTTCCTCTCCGATTTTCTATTGTTGATAGTTTGCTATTTATTGTTTATTGAATGTGTTGTGTGAAAGTTAATTCTTGAGCAGTAGATTTGTTTCAAGATGTGTTTGTAGCGGCTATCCCTAGGTGGGTGAAAAATTCTATTATTCACCACGAGATCAAAATATTACATTACAGTTCGCAAATGAGAATTTTCGCGACGCTCTAAAGAAAATTAGAAGAAAAACTTATTATAAAAAATTCTAAGAAAAAATTATTTTCGACTGAAATAACCGAGAAATTTTACGTATATAAAATTCCTGCAAAACTAAATCTCCTAAAATATATATATTTTTTGTTTTCTTCTCGATCAAATTAACTGGTTGAAAGAAATTTTATTTCATCACATTTCTTCGCCTTATACTTTATATTATAATCTTATTTTACCGCTCGTTTACGATTTATGTTAATATTCTATCGGCATGGAAACATTTACAGTCAAAAATGTTATCTTTCATGTCATAATTTGAATGCTCCCATCCAGTAACAAAAAAAAACGCAATAAAATTTCATGACCTTTCATAATGCCCTTCTCAGCGCAACGCTGATAATCGACTCCGATAAATTTTGCAAACATTCCGAGAGCTATTGGCCCGGAGTTCCAACCGCGGCCCTTTAAGTTGCGTCAGTTTTCGAGAGGTCTCATGGAAGATTTGCCAAGCAAACTGTTTAGAAGTGCCAAGTCGAAGTTTTTTTTATTACTGCCACGCTAATGATTGTGCCTGAATGATGAATCCGAAGTAGTGCAAAGTCTATTAGAAGCGGCCTATAAACTGCGCAATGCTTTTGATTGGAACTTCTCACAGACAAGTCGGCTGCAGAAGATTTCAGATGAGTAGTTACATAACCGAGCGCATGGCGCCATTTTCCATAAACAGCTTAAATCATAGGTTACCCCAATCTTACCCTCGTATATTACCAACAAAATTACCCAATTACTCCTGAATAAAACCTCCTTCAATATTATTACGAACAATTACCCTCAAATCTTACCCAACAAAATTAACTAAAGTGCAGTTAGTGAGATAAGGTATGGGAGAGAAATATTCCTTTTATTCACATTATTCAACTACGATTAAATTATTTATGATACATGCACCTGAAGCAATGTGCAGAGATCTTTTTTAACAGAGATGTTGAAATGGAGGAAATTCTCATATATTTTGAGTATAAAAAATATTCAATGAGGTATTGACTAGGTTTCCAATGTTTCTTTTGGAATCTTTGACAGACACAATAGCAAACAATATTTCGAGGTTCATTGTTTTTGGGGGTTTAATCTAGAGGTTATGATCAACGGCTAGAATCATTCTATTCGTAAACTAGTTGGCCGTTGGTTTCTAAATAGTCACTCTGCTCAATAATTACTGGGTTTGTAGAATTTGTTAACACTAGCTGTATTGTGTAAATCTAGGCACACTGAACATATAATCTTTGTTATTTCGAACAAAAATAAATTATTTAAGTGGTCTTTGAGTTTTTTCCACTTAATACAAAACTTTAGTACTCTAGAACAAATTCAATGTCTTCATAAGACGGAAGCCATTCTGGAACCTTAGCTTTTCTAATCCATTGATCTTGGCTAGTCGTCCAAATCTCTTCGAGCGTTCTGATAAGGAAGCAATGATAATTACCTACAGGGTCCAAGTAAATGCTGAGTCATAGATTAGGAACTAGGTTACGATTTTTAATGTAGAAACTTAGCTAGCGAAAATTCGGAATAAAAATTACTTCATCCGTGCCCCACTCTGTTCAATGTTGATCCACACACAAACTCACTTATCGTTTTCAAACTAAAGCTTTCATTCATTTGCCGGTCAAGCCAGATTTATGGATATTCTGAATAAATTTAAATGATCTTACAGTATTCCCTGTACAAACATTAAATCTCATTCAATATTTTGTAAAACTGAAATATCATATTTCATCCAGACGGATAAATCTTAAAACGCAAGCCGGAGATCAGTGCAACCGTTAGCCGCATTATATTAGAAAAACATTTTATTTCTCATAATTTTATCTATCGTACATCTTATATGATGCAAGGTAATGTCGTTGCCTGTAATACTTCTCGAAATAGCATCAACTTCACGCTATTGTTGTGCGTTTATTTTTGCATTAAAAATACTTGCTAAAATAATGTCTTTGTTATGCAAGATAATCAGCTCAACAATACGAGTTTACTAAAAGGAAAGCCTGTCTCCAAAGACGAATTCTTCACGCTCCTGTTAACCGTATCTGCAAACTTCAAGAATTTTCTCTCCGGGCAGCCGGTCTTTTCTCGTTAAAAAACAAAAATGAGCTCCGCAAGCTCGTTTTACTTTGACGATGAAACAAACTAGAGGAACAAGCTAGAGCTTCAATGTTTTTTCATTAGCTGAAATCTTTGAATATAGTTTCTACTTGAGTTGTGCTGCAGTTACATGCTTAGTCTCATCTTAAAGCTGACATTCTGAGCTTTCCAACGATACTACTGCCATCTATATACGGCAATATTGACGCAGATGGCCCGCCTTTATTTGGGGGCGGGGGGTGGAGTTCCTTAAGTAAATAGACCAGAGGAAATTACAGCGGCCAGACTACATATATTGGGGTATCTGGCATCTGAGCTCAGTTACCCTCCTAACATTGTACGTGGACGTGCGCTACAAGTTGCTGCTTGCATCCTTGAGTGGACTAAGCTACAGAAGCCTGTAGTTTATTATCCATGCTACATTGAGTGCCTATTTCGAGGCGCGCGAGACTTTGTCGCGCCGTCCTGAAAAGTTCAACTTATGCAACTTATTGTCGCGGAAAACCTATCTCCTCCTACAGTTTTCAAGCTACAGCAATGAGAATTATATCATTCGATTCGTAAAGACCATATCTATCGACCTATCCATCGCTTTTTTTGAATTTGTGCATGGTTCGTCTTATATATGGGGGAGAAGGGGGGGAGGGGGTAAAAAAAGTGAAAAATGTGAAAAACGCGCATAAAAAAAACTATGGGGAAAATGAAAAAAAATGATGGGTTAGTTGATAGGTATGGTCTTTATGAATCTAATGATATGTGTCTCGATATTGTCGGACGATATTTGTGGGGGGAGATAGATTTTCTATAGTACCCGTTATTTGTCCGTTTTCTATGAATATCACGTTTTCTATCAATTTTTCCGAAAAATTCATATAAGTAAAATGTTATTATTTTTACATTTTACGTATGTATGTGAAGTTTCATGATGATCGGATGATAACTGTAGGAGTTATAGGCTACCTCGATTTAGGGTAGCAGGTCCCCTTAACCATAAATGCAATTGATTTTTGAACTTGCCAACCATAAACTACCCAAAAATTTTAAATTATTGTTCCTAATTATCATTTGAAACTCGAAGCAATGCAATGCAGTTCTCAATGAATATAATTTATTTTAAGAGTTTAAAATAAAACTTCAAAGATCTAAATGGAAAAGCACGTCGTCTAAAAATATTTCTAGATATGCATATTTCAAATGAATTTACAATTAATATTTATTTTTTTTCATGATTATGTAAGTTTGATCCTTCTTGATGATCCTTCAGTCCAGAAGTAACCAAGGAAAGAGTTTACTCATGCCATGTAAAAATTATTATTTAATCTCAATTGAATTAAACAGTATTTTATATTTACTGCATTGGCCATCAGTGTCTCAAATAATAGTTTTCGGAACACTCACATTTGAGTGAGATAAACAAAAATATCAAGTTTGTCATGAGATTATATAATCCAAATAGTAAATTCTTTTAAATATTAACAAGCATTTCTTGTTTAACAAATTTCAGGATGAACACAAAAATTCACTCTGATATTTTCTATTGAGGTAGCTGGATGCGTGACGTAAAGCGGGAATGGTACGTTAAAATGCAATTTCCGGCCAACGCAACAACAAAAAAATATGTATATTAAGATTTCCGAGTCTTTTGATGTTGTTTAATGATCGCAATTTATGCATTTACGTGGGCAATTTCTCTTCGAATTCCAAAACAATTATATGAAGTTGGATGAAATGTCGGATGAAACGCAATAAAGTTGGATGAAATGGGAAAACCGACGCGTGTGATCTTCGTTATTGTTATTGTATTGATTTTTTTAGATCTCGCCGAAACGTTTCAGTAAATCTCCAGTTTTTTCTCTTCATTCACCTCTCATGAAAAATGCAATTTACAGCAGTTCTTGCCGATGCAGATTTAACTGCCAGTAGAGCAGTAAACAAAATCAAAACGATGTTTTTTATCTTTCGCTTTATGGGCAGACCCATTATTTGCTCAACGTAAGAAACCCGTGCTAAAATACGACTGATGCTACGATGAATTTCGCGTAAAAATGCTAATGCGTTTCCATTTAAGGGTTATTTCTGATAAATTCAAGGATGCGCCATGTTATTCAATACTAAAATTATTGGATCATACATTGCAAATCATCCTTTCATTCGTGGTCCGTAAATCCTTGAAGCATTGGGTACGCTTTCAATGTTGAAAGAGAAGAAAGCCACTGCACTTGAGGAAAATAGACTTTTCTGGTGCAGAACGCTAACTTATACAAAATTGATTCATATTTCACGTATATATTTGATTCATATTTAATTTTCATACCATGACGCCTAAAGTTCTAAAATACTATACAGAATACTGCAACATTTTCCATTCATGCACCGCACAACTAGTTCAGTCTCACATTACATGAGAGACTGAATCCTTCAAGATATTTGCTATGCATGAATTTCATGAATTTCAAAGTGCATTGACTTGGCTTTCAAGGTTGAGTGAAATTAATTATCTCGACCTGATCCTGTAACGCATTCGAGCGTAAAGCGATACATATTTCGCCTAAAACTACATCAGCTCTGGCATTTTAATGGGGCATTTTTGAGTTTTCCTCGTTAGTTTCACTCAGCTTAGATATTCCATATCAAAAGTCAATTGTTCAGTAAACGAAAACTTTCAATTAAAAATAGTTACTGTTTATTGGGGGCACATGAAAAATTGGTATTCGGTAAAAATTTATAATTAAATTTTTTATATCGACATTTATACTCCAGAAAAAACTCATACTTAAAAAATCATGAAACAAATTTTCAGTGCGTGAATAGAGTTGCAAAGAATGATTTGAGGAAATGTCTACCAAGCTTCCTAAGAATTAGATCTGATGTTCATGAACCGAGTATCACAATGAAGCCAACCCTTGAATGAAATCTGGTGAACGAATGATCCGCCTCACCTTGTCAAGAAAAAAATTCCCGATACACACGAAACAATTCCCGAAGGAAGCTCACCAATATTATTCCTAAAAAAAAATCGAACATAGACCATGAAAAAGAACCAGACATTTATACAATAGGAAAGCGTCGTGATGATCCTTCTGCCATGAGTGACGGAGTCGTTTTTCAGTGAGGGTAGTGAGGAGAGATTCAGTTGCCCCTCATACTTCGTCGGGTGAGGTTGTTTGTGTCGATCCGAGGTCTTCACTGCGAAATGAGTGTTAACTAGGCTTTGTTTTGTTGCTGTAGGAAAGACTTTTTTTCGCACGCCACTATATCCGTTCGGTGGCTTTTTACTCTAGATAAGTAAAATCTGTCGCAAGGCTTAGTGACACACAAATTAAATTCGAAATGTTAAAAAAGGAATTAGAAGTCCATGAATTTTAATGATTTTCCAGTTGAAAATAATTATTGTTATCAAATGTTATTGATAACGCCAACTTTCGTGCACTTCTATTGTTGTAATACAAATTATTTTCAATCTGAAACATGTCGATATTAAATAGAGATATGTATGAATATTGTGCTTATGTGTTGATAGTGACGAAGTTTTTAATAGTCTCCATTTTTTAATTTTTTAATAAGTTGAATGCATAATATCGCTACACGAACGAAAGCTTGGTATATAAAAGAATTGTGCGACCTATTTCGTTGTGTAAATTGCGATGAGGTCACCTACTTATTTCTTATATCTGAATTACATCGGAAGAACGCGAAGCTTTGCGTACAATCTCACTTTCCTTGTTAATTCTGCAATTTTTTTTCATTTTTCATAATTTCTACCGCATCTCTGACTTTGAACCGATCACTTTGCTGCAATTTATTACTCAACTTAGCAATATTTATAAAATAAAATTTTTGATTATTATTATTTACTATTACTATTACTATTATTATTATTATTATTACTATTTTTTATTAATGTTATTATTATAAATTTCATCACTAATATTCATAATAATTTTAGTGATAAAGTTTCATATATCCAATGATTCAGTAAATAATATTTTGATGTCTTAAACATGTCATGTTTTAGTTATTTCATAATAGAATTTTTCTTCTGTGCATATTTCATGAAAAAACATCACTGAAGTATGAGTTTTTCAATATTATCTACATTTTCTCAATATTTTCATCTCAATCTCGCATTATCTGGAAACAGAACTAGTGAAAACCCAGATAAGCATTTCATGAAAGCGAGCTACCAGATTTTTCTTACTTCTCTTTCAATTTGAATTTATTTCTGATATATTAGTTCTTCAAGAATGCAAAAATGCCGGTTTAATAGTTCTCTCTTCTCACCATTTCATTTCCCGCAAAAATCAGACATTTTTGAAGGGCATTTCGAAAAAAGTTTAAAAAATCTCTCTCCGGCCATTAGGCGCTAAAAAGACCAAAATTTACATATTTCTTATTTCCCCGGCCAGGTCTTTCTCTCCGGCACAGATTAGCGACGACCTAAGGCGTCCATTAACTTAGCACAGGTGTCGAACTGCTGGTTTATATGAAAGTATTTTATTTTAAACAAATACTTCTATAGGAATCTTAACAGATAACACAAATTGAGACTTCACACAATCGATTAACGTTCTCATCAGCTACAACAAAATACAGCACCAGAATAAAATATATAGAAGAAAGCACAAGCTATTTAGCTCTACTTCCAGAAAATTTTCATAATAGTGTTTCATACAAAACATAAATTTACTCAAAATCTGTAATTTGCTTGTGTTAACAAACTACTCGCATAATGATAGCTTGAAAAATCAAGTAGGTGTATTGGCACACCACTTGCGCTGTAACACTTGCGTATTTCAGTATCCACTTACTATACTTACCTTGGTTAACAAACTACACGCGTTCCAATATCGGTGCTTACGCAGAACGCCGCGTAAGTACGCAAGTATAACTCACATTTATTGCCATGTCATTTCGCTAAGAAACGGCTCAAATGCGATGTTTTATTTGCCTTTATGATATCGTGATAAGTACATTGTAATGGAGGAATTGATTTATGTGCACCTCGTAAGAATAAGTGACGAGAAATGGTAAGGAATTTGATGAACGCAGTGACTTTAATTTGTGATTTAGGATGCTCAGAATATGAAGAATTTAGTCAATCTGGATTTTGTGTTATTTCATTCTTACGAAAATATTGGGTAGTTTTCATAGTTGATTTTATCGCCTTCGGACATTTGTAGTTATCATCATAATGAATGGTCCAATAACTGCTGCTCAATGTTTGTATTTTTTTACGCAGAATTATAGCAAATTAGCGGATCCAAATAATCACAGCGTTTAAAGTGCTTAAATAATTCCTTTGTATGAAATGATTGCTTCAGAAAGCGACCAAAACGTTTTTTAAAGTATACTCGTTTTTTTTGCACTGCAGACACGTCACGATTTTCTTATAATGGCATTCTTCAATACAAATAAAACAAATTATTGGTGAAGAACGTCAAACGGTTGGAGCAGTACTGTATTGAGCTAATTACATTTCTTCCGACTCAAGGCTGTATAAGCTTTGAACTGCTCGCCCGATTAGGTAATTAGGGCAATCCACGCCGTGAAATTAGTTACTTCCAGAGAAGCATTTGTTTCCCCAACCTAATACGCTGTCTGACTAAAAATATACATTTTACTTCGAGATCCAGAGCAGGATGCTGGAGAAATGTTGTTTGGGTAATGAAGGAGTCGAAATTTTTCAGAGCTCGCCATTTTTGAGATATCTACATTTTGGCTTAGAACAAACACGGATGATTTTAACAATGCATTTTTAGCTTGTTTCTTACTCAGAAATAATGTAGAAGCCAATTTAACGCTTAGAATTTTACTAGACAAGACAATTAAGCTCAGTCCAAAAAAAGTCAGGCTTGTCCTCTGGAATATTGTGCATAAAACCAAAAAATCTTTTCAAACTCCACATGCCCTTATTTGCCCTAGTATTATGTCTCGAAACATATCTTGTTTATTAAATTTATTCAATTTCAGCGCAAATAAAAATTATTATTTGTATGCGTGCAGCTAAGAAAATTTTGCGTTGAAAATGCTCCCGGAAGCGTAAAGTTTCAAGCACTTCATCGGGTTGGGAGCCCATTGAAATTTTGTTTACGGCCTCACGCACTCCTAAACTTAAATGAGGGTTTCTCATGCTGATCCCTCTATTGAAAATCCCGTGTTATCCTTTAGTTGTAACAGGTAACGGTTGCCTCGCAAGATTACTCATTGCCCAGCAATCGATCAAATATTTTTATCCGCTAAGACTTGATTAATTGGGCGCCCGCTGATCGAGATCAATGAACAGATGAAGTCAGTTTGCATAATGATGAATATTCACAATGATGATCCTATTCAGGCCTTCATCCAAAAAATCTCCTGCTTGTTGTGACTGCAATAAATCACGTAATAATTTATTGATAGAGAATACAAATCTTAGATAAAGCTACCATTACCGACGGAATAATCGAAAGATTGACTTTAGTCTTTCCTTACCCTCTACCAGTTTCGAAAGTTGAACGTTTTTAATAAAAAATCGGTATTGCCTAAAACTTCTAAAACTGCTTCTTTCGTGCATGCGAAACATTGGCTGGGATTCAGCCACTGGCTGTAGGTCCAATTATCTAACATCCTGCTACGAAAGCAGTTTTAGGATCCAGAACACAGTTTAAAATAACAGCGAAAGTCGTAATAATTGAGATTTCAAAAAATGTATTCCTTCTGTAATTTGCCCTTTATATCCAGACCATAATTTGTATGCATCAACTTTCAGCGATAACAAAGAGCGCACGACTTCATTTAGTGAACTCTACAGTATAATCACTAGTTAAGTTTAGAAAAACGTTTTTCTTGTCTGTAGCACAGCGAGGTTTCGGCTGCAGTTGGCTGTTATCGTTTTATTTCGAATTTCAACCTTTTGCGACAAATACCTATTGCGGAGTGCCAAATATCGAACACGTTATTAGTAAGCTGACTCCTATGTAAATTACGCCAGACATGAATTAGATCCATCCGCCAACTAGAATATCCGAAAGTCAACAATGGCACTTTCGATTATTTTTAGCGCATTTTCTCATTTATGGAAAAAAGGCGCTATTGTGCTCGTCATGTCCGTCCGTCCGACCGTCCGTCTGCCCGTCTGTCTGTCCGTCTGTCTGTCATTGACTTCACGGACGGGCGGACGAGAAAATGCGCCCTTTGTCACTCACTGCAGTGAGTACTGATCTATTTTTTTTAATTCATGCTGGTTTTGGAGAACATAATGGCTTAACTTAAAAACAGACTTTTTATTCGTGCTGCTTTAGATTTTTGTAACATGGAGATACCGCACGTTCACTCCCATTTCATTTCCAAGTTCATCAATATGTGACAATTGCATTCAAGGTTATATCATGTTTTGAAAGTTAGATTATTTGGGAAACAGGGAAAATTTCAGGGATGCAGGCTGGCCGACAATCTCAATAAGTGTTTTAGCATGCATGAGCTTCTCAAGTTTTTGGCTTCTCCGCTGCAATTTCAGAACGAAGTGAATAAGAAGTCCCGCGATTCTTACTACTGAAGAAAAACAATTACGTGCTGCTCAGACTGCTCGAGCATGCCTGAGCCGTAGCTCTTCTGCATCTTTACGTTCAATTTTTCCGATAAACCTTTCGCTTCATTTGCGTCGAAGTGCCAACAAAGTCCTATTAGGTACGTACGTTGAACCCTTTTATTAGATTCCTGTTACGGTTATTTTGGAAAAACGAAGTAAATGTATCGGTGATAATTGTAAAATGTACTCGTGATTATGTCAATCATGTACTTTAATTGACATATACGCTTTTTAAATGACATGATTAACATGAACTACAGGGCCAGTGACAACGACAATTGAAACCAATTTCAAGAACAACCATATATCGCTATTATGTAGCATCAAAGCCGATGAAAATAGAGCGCACGATGCCATGTGATTCATGAGCTTCACATCGCTGGGCGTCGGAATTGAGTCGTAAATATTAGAGTTGAGGGTGTTGCCTGCGTCGGTTTATTGAACGATGTCGCATTGCCGGCAAATGAGAAGAGGTGCCACGTCAAAACAAACTCAACAAAAAAGTTCCTCCGCAAGCCGACACAAAGCCACGCGCGATCGCGGGACTTGAAGAAAGCGGTAGCATTTCCAAGACCTCCAATATCACATGAACACTCGTAAGACTCGTTAAGTTTTATAGAGACTGAAATATTGTTGAGTCAGAGTAGTTCATGGGATTTCAGTAAAAGAGTTAGTATGTGTCTGCCTGATGAAATTCATGCAATATTTGCTCTAACTTCTGTCGGTGCCTCGCGAAGCTTGTTTTGATTAATGGTATGCATCAAATAATGATGAAATTTGATATTGGAAACTGCTGATTCAAACTCTGGCACTGCATGAAGACTGTAATAATGACATATTTGCGTTCGAAAACCATGCCTATTTGACTAAATTATGGTTTAAATGAATACTGAACACTTAATACCGGAATTAATGTTTCGAAGTCAATTTGTTTTCGGAATAATAAAAGGGATGCCAATAGAATGCTGATTTAACATCGTTGCATTTCATCGAACCGCATAAATTGTTAATTAAAATTACGAAGCCTTACACAACCACAAATAAATGATAATTCACTCTCAGCACCAAGAAAGAACTACACTCAGTGAGTGAACAGAGTGAAGAATATTTCGTGGAAGATCCATATGCCGGCCGTGATAATGCCTTTCATGATTACCACCATTGGCTAAGACATACGGCAAATTGTAGCTACATCCTAGCCTGACTCCTTGCCACAGCGAAGGCTGGTTTCAAACAAGAGGCCGTCTGTCTTCCTGATCTTGCAGAAGTGTGGCCAAGCTCACAATATTTTGCTTAGAGCCACCATGGCATTGTCTAGTGAAGTCCACTGTATGTTTGTAGCTCTGCATGGAACGCGGCTTACGAGCACCTCGACCTGTCTCTGGGCATGTTTTCTCAGTTCTACAAAGACGAACTCGCTGTTTTATTCGGCGAAATTTGCTGTTTGTTTTCATAGCTGAGAAGACCATGGAAGTGTATGTTTTGTCGACATTATTATGGCTTCTGGTGTTATGTTGGGCAGGAAGGTCGAATTAAAGAAGGCCAAGAGCCGACCACCCATGAAATGGTCTATTGCCTGCAGTTTTTAGCGACTGCAATCCTCCAAACGTTATATAAAATTAAAATTTGGGCACCTATCTTTAAATTAAGCTGCGTAATAATTAAGGGTGATGCATTTATCCAGTTTCTATTCAATAATTGGTGTCGCGGAATAATTGTATTAATGAGATTCCCTAACTGATTTCACTTGTTTTCTCAATGCTAGTTTTGTCAACTCCAATTGACTTTATTGGCTCTGTTTTGCTTGGGGCAATTTGGAATGTTGTTGAATGTCATTTCTTCGATAGTTGTATGTTCAGTACGATTCTACACCAACAAAATTTACATCAGTCTTTAATTTAATTTGCGTAGCTTAGGTTTTCCGAGCTGAAACAACGGAATATATGTTCAGGTAGTTATGATTCCTATTGCAACAGGATTATAGTGAGTTATAAAAAAAACAAATGTTCTGATAATTTAAATAATTTTCTTCTAATTTTAATATACAAAATGTTCAAGCTCATATCTATATTTTCTCTTTGAGACAAATTTCTTGGACTATGATATGATTTATATTGCAGGTTCTGGAGCTTTCTCCCAAAATTTTCTAATCGAGTGATCAACGATGATTATGTTCCTCATTCGATTACTCAATTCTCAAACACTACAATGTTTGAGAATTGTGTCATTTAGATTAAATAATTTTCTTACGAAAAAATTAGACAAACTGATATTCATTGCTTACCTTATACCACAAATTCATACCATACAGAGTTAAATCAATGTTTTCTTCATGATAACAATTTTACCTTCCATGAACACAAAAAGTATTTTGAAGTAAGTACAGACGTAAAAGTTTAACCAGGCATATTGTACACAGTGTGTGAGATAAGGTATGGGAGCGAAATATTTATTGTAGTCACATTATCAATCACGATTAAATTATTTATATTACATGCACCTGATGCAATGTGCATAGATCTTTTCAACAGAGATGTTGAAATGGAGGAAATTCACATATATTTTCAATAACAAAAATTACTCGATGAGGTATTGATTCGGTTCATATGTTTCTTTGGGAAACTTTGACTCGCACAATAGCAAACAATATTTTGAGGTTCATTGTTTTTGGGGTTTAATGAAGAGGTTATTATCATTCTTTTCGTAAACTAATTGGCTGTTGGTTTCTAAATAGTCACACTGCTCAACAATTACTGGGTTTATAGAATTTGTTAACTCTAGATGTACGTATAGTGTAAATCTGGTTACACTGCACATCTTATCTTTGTTTTTTTTTGTACAAAAAAAAGATTTAAGTGGTCTTTGAGTTTTTTCCATTTTAAACAAAACTTTAGTACTCTAGAACAAATTCCATGTCTTCATAAGACGGAAGCCATTCTAGAACCTTAGCTCTTCTAATCCATTGATCTTGGCTAGTCGTCCAAATCTCTTCGAGCGTTCTGATAAGGAAGCAATGATAATTACCACAGGGTCCAAGTAAGTGCTGAGTCATAGATTAGGAACTAGGTTACGATTTTTAGTGTAGAAACTTAGCTAACGAAATTTTGGAATAAAAGTTACTTCATCCATGCCCACTCTGTTCAATGTTGATCCTTCATCATATGTGACTGTTACTTAAACCTCCAAACATCATTTGAACAATAACCAAGTAAACACACTTATCGTTATCAAATTAAAGCTTTCATTCATTTGCCAGTCAAGTCAGATTTACGGATATTCTGAATAAATTTAAATGATCTTACAATATTCCCTGTGCAAACATTAAATCTCATTCAATAATTTGTAGAACTGAAATATCATATTTCATCCAGATGGCTAAATCTTAAAACGCAAGCCGGAGATCAGTGCAACTGTTAGCCCCATTATATTAGAAAAACATTTTATTTCTCATAATTTTATCTATCGTACATCTTATATGATTCAAGGTAATGTCGTTGCCTGTAATACTTCTCGAAATAGCATCAACTTCACGCTATTTTTGTGCGTTTTTTTTTGCAATAAAAATACTTGCTAAAAATAATGTCTTTGTTATGCAAGGTCAACAACTCAACAATACAAGTTTACTGGAAGGAAAGCCTGTCTCCAAAGACGAATTCTTCACGGCTCCTGTTAACTGTATCTGCAAACTTCAAGAATTTTCTCTCCGGGCAGCCGGTCTTTTCTCGTTAAAAAACAAAAATGAGCTCCGCAAGCTCGTTTTACTTTGACGATGAAACAAACTAGAGGAACAAGCTAGAGCTTCAATGTTTTTTCATGCATTTGAGGGCGGTGTGAGAAACTTTAGAGTTGCGGAGCAGATGTTACTTCTCCGCAAAACCCTCACTTCAGCTTCTGGCTGATCACCGCCAAGATTTAGATAAAAGTCTCCATAACACTCAAGCTTGCGAAGAATGCGTCGAGGTGGAATTCCAAGTTGTAAAGTTCGTGGAAAAGTGAACTGGTGTCTTGCCTTCAAATCCCTCATGACAAATTTGCCGCGTGAAGGTTTCGCAACTCTACCCAGAAGTAATGTTATTACACGGAAGTAAAATAAAGATTTTTCTCTGAATTTATTTGATGCCATGACACTACTGTACATATAATTTTCCTAATATATTTAGAATGAAAATGAAATACATTTTTTATTCATATAATTTGTTCCCATTTATTTGTAGCAGTCGCCCTCAAAAGGTTAGCCTTAATAAAATATATGATAATTTTGAGAAAATTAATAAAATTCCGGAGAAAAAAAAGCCACAGAATTGTGCAGTAATCAGTTGCCGTGAGCCACGTAAGTCATTTGCACGCAACCGCCCTAATTGCTGTACGCACAGACTGAGGTCGCAAGCTAGCTGTATTGCTGTACAGAATTCAGCGACGGTGGTTATTCAGAAAATTTATTAATCTAGGGTTTTCATTTTGGGCCAATTTTGGTACCGCGCTACATCTATGTTCTAATTTAGAATTTTCGCGGCCGAAGGGAACAAAATCAACCTGCCATATATGTGAAAGATTGAAACATTGATACGAAGATTACTTGGACTTTCTTCTGTTTTTGTCAAACTCTTGCCTATTTTTTATTGGAAAATTATGCCCTATCCTAATAAAGAAACTACTGCCTGCGAATCGCGTAGTTATAAATCATAATTCGAAGAGGCTGGAAGGTTTAACAGTCAAAAGCCAATGGTGGAAAATTGGGAGACTGGGAAATTGGTAGAGTCTGGGATCAAGTCTAGGTGATATGTATATTAGCGACGACACTTTTTTTCACCGCGTCTTTTATATGAACAGTGAAGCGGTGACGCCATTATTCTTCGTCTCCGGATTTTGATGCTTCATCAAGTGCTAGGGGTTACCTCGAGCTGAATTCAATCTTTATCAATGCATTCAAAATATTTGGTAAAATTTTTTTTAGATTCAAAATCACTGATATGGACCCTAAGGAAATTAACGCAGGGAAACCAATGTAGAAATTTCTTCATGATGTTTCACCTGAGTCTGAAATGAGACTTAATAAATTGTAGATAGTTGTATTGTGAATATTTCTACCTCAAAACGCGTAGGATAAAGAGGCATTTTAAATGCCGATTTTTCTAAATTTGTGAAATGAAGTTTTCATTGTACCGATTAAGCAGGGTTTGAAATACAAATACATTTAAAATTGGTTCTGTAAAATTAAAGTTCACATGTAGGCGGCAGAATCTCGAGATTTAAAAGTAGATTAATTGCAAAACTTGTCCTTTTCAATGTTTAAAATTTGCAATATATATCTGCGAGCACCCGGGATCACTGGGCATTACGACAATTCCAGTCATTCCCTGGAAGCTCGACGATCTCTCATTAAGTAACAAATGGAGTGGCTGAAGTCCACTCAATGCCATGGATATTCGTCTTTTGTTCAAGAGCGACGTCGATAGCAAGGCACAAAGGATATAATCATGTAATTGGACAAAGTGTTCGACAGTTCCGTCGTTTTCTCTGAAGTCGCGAATGTTTCTTTGAACTAGAGTGCGAGATCTACTCCGAGTGAGGGAATTTTTTTGCCAGGAACCTGGTGAAGTTTCCATGACATCAACTATATCATCTAGATCGTTTTTTACGCTACCATTTTCGCTTTATCATTCCCTGAAATTTTGTGTCTAATGCCACAAAAAAGTCGGCATCCTAAAAAAATGCCTGAAGGTACAGACGAATAATCGATAACAATTATATTCTCATCATTCGAGAATTACAAAAACCCAATATCCGAGCGTAGGGGTGGCATAATCCAGTGAAAAAAAAAATAATGATCAAATGTTTGGATGGAACTTAATTAAGCTCTTGGTACGTTTTCTAGTTAAACGTAGTACCTTGTTGTAGTCTGCGGTTATTGCTACTAGTATTTAACAACCAAATGCTGGTTAGTTTCATTTGTAACTTCAAGATCCTGATAATGATCTGAAGTTCTAAATTTTTTGAATACATCTATTAATTTGTTTGGAATACATGTTTTTGGACAACCATCGTTAACATGAATTACACTGTCATTATAACGTAAACAATGAAAAGTCTCCTTTAATTTTTAATGTACAATTTCTAGGAGATATCAGAAAATTCATTCATATAAATCAAGGATATTTGAAATGAAAATTATACTCCAAAGCCTGCTAATGTTAAGTTCTCAATAATAAATTATATACTTTTGGTACATTCCCATTTTAATAGAGAAATTTTATGTGTGTTGCTGAAGTTCATATTGATGCTATATATACCGCATTTATCTAAACAAATAAATTATTTTGTTCGTGCGTACTTGGTTCTCCTAGTTCGTTCTTTCTTCTGTCCAGGAAGATACTATCCTAGATTTTCGGCAGCTTTCGATTAGCGGCAGTCGTTGCGGGGAAGACAGTGACACTAAGTGCAGGTTGTGATGACCCGCGCAGCTTATGGGGCCATACTTTCAAAACTCGCTAAGTGAACGTAAGTACTTACGCTCTGTTTTCTTGTCTATGATAGGTGGATTTTGCTTCAAATACCGTCGATGATTGGCAGATGAACTTACGATCTCTTAACTTTTTTTGAAAGTATGGCCCCTGAACATTAGCACGGCTGAGGTACTACCAATGGTGATGGGACTTACAACTGCTGGATATTTTGAAATAAGAAGAAAACAAGGACCGATTTAACTCTCGTCTACTGCATCTATTTTTCACGGGTGGCTTGTAAACAATTTTAACAGACCAATTAATACAGATGATAGCTATAAGAAATGCTGGATGATATCACTCGCTTTCACATTTTTCATATTCTTGCCTGGCTGGGGCAAAATCTGAGTATTCTTTTGTAATTAACACTTTATTTACACGTTAAATAAAAGAAAGATTGCTGAACGCTATTTTTCTTCAAAATATTAGTCTGAATTTCTAAACATAGCAGGATAAATAGTAGGTAATTGGAAAATCTATTGTTCAGTATTGTAATTTTTAACCTGCAAGCCAATTTGGAAGCGGAAAAAAATTTTTTCCTCAAAAAAAGCAAGACTGACTTGGGTAATTTTTCGATGTTTTTCATTGTCGAATTCAATCTTTTCTTGCGCTGGTTGTGAGTTGCAGGGGCGAACCACTAGAAATTCTTCCTATGAAGCTACCGTTTACTTCATCTGACATAATATATTTCATTTACGTTAGTTTAGCAAAAACTACGAGGGTAGTAGCCACTGAACGCTGGATCTCCCGGCCGTCCTATTTATGTGACTTCGGCTAGCGTTGGAGGTCTGGCGCTCTGAGAGTCCTGTATATTACTCTTAGTTAAAACTTTAATAGCCATTATTGTAAAGTCTTGTATACTGATTTATTCCATTATTGTATCAGACATTTATTTAATATTACCACGTGAGAGCTTCATGTTTGTTTTAATTCAACAATTTTTATTGTGCAGATTTAATCTATAATAGCAACGTTGTTACTTCAGCATAACATCCAATGAATCGAACTTGCTATAAAATTATCGAACCTCCTCGTTTTCTTAGAGCTCACCTTTCTTCGAGGTTGAAACTTATACTGAGCCGTCCTGAGATTAGCGTCTACGGAGGAAGGCTACAGACCTCCGTTACATTTAAATTTGAATGACCTGTGTTTCTTTGCACACCGTGAAATTGTTGCTTCAACTGATGTTAATGCGTCGAGTATATCTCTGAAAGTTTATACAGAAACCACACATAAGTGCACTGAAATAAACTTCAGGTCAAAAAGGCGCACGTTCAATTTGGCCCGACAGTCGCGAGTGAGCGTTTGCATCGAGGCAACGCAAGAAGCAGCGATTGTTTGGCGGACTGAAGAGTCTCATTGGATTACAGGCGCGCCAATTTGCGTGTATATTGGCCAACTCCGTGCACTTTCTCGCGGGTGAATTTAAGGGCCCACTCAGCACTGGCACTTACAGAGATGAGGGCCATCTGGACATTGATACTTCTACCGCTGCTCTGTGGGGTTCAGTTCACATCTTCACGCTTCATGAACGCAGGTGGGCAATATCCTATGTCGAATCTTTTCAACGGGGAACAATTCAATCCAAGCAAAATTCTTATCTCCGGTAGTGAAAAACCGGAAAAAAACGGAAAAACCGGTAGTGAAACATTCTAAATTATATCTTTGGAACCGCACGAAATTAACCACAACTATAATTATTTTGTTTTTTGAATGGTACATTTTTCTGTAATTGAGTCGAAAAAATGGCAGAACTATTATTTCATCGAAACGCTCGATTACGTTTATTTAATTCATAAAGCACACTTTCTCAGCTTCACCAATCCTCTTTAAAATTTTATGTTACAGATAAACTAATTTAACATCTTCGTTTCACGAAATTGACCTCCTTCACCAGTGAAATTGGTCAACCAGACCAATGGTCAAGTTTATGACGGTTTATGAGCAAATTAACATTAAATGTAGAAATGCACTTATAAATTATATTCATACAAGGCTAGAGCACTTCTACAAAAATTTCAATCTCCTATTTATATTGGAGGAGGGAAAACGTTTATTTTTTAATTTATTTTTGCTTATATATAAAAGCTCTCCTACCACTTTCCTCTCATTGCGAGTTAAATATTTATCGCCTGCATCACAAAGTGCCGATTAATTCTCGTCATTGTCCAGGAATTTCTTTTAAATTCTCTCGAAGCCTCGCGAAAAAGTAGTCGCATGACTTCCTGCATCAATAAACTATGAAAGGAGAAAAAATCGTATAGTGAATTCGAATAAAGTACAATTAATGAACAATACTAAATAAAGTAAAATAAACTGAATATTCGAATAAAGTGAGGTCACAAATTATTAGGAGAATGAATGTATGTAATTGGGAGACTGCGAATTTTGAATTCGCAGTCTCAGTTAATATTCATAGTTCAAATTGGTAATTACACGTCACAAAATATCAAACTGAGCGAGTTTTGAATTTAAAATCAAGTTATACAATTAAATCATAACTGAAATTCTTCTAAAAATCGCATACATTTATAATATAAATTATATTTTATTTTTTAATTTTTTATTTTATTTTATATATATATTTTATATATATAAATTCACATCTTCACGCTTCATGAACGCAGGTGGGCAATATCCTATGTCGAATCTTTTCAACGGGGAACAATTCAATCCAAGCAAAATTCTTATCTCCAGGATTGAAAATCATCAACGCTTGTTAGCAACATCCTAAATGAAATCTTCGAAACGGCATGAAATTAACCATAAATATAATTATTTTGCTTTTTGAATGGTACATTTTTCTGTAATTGAGTCAAAAAAGTGGCAGAACTATTATTTCATCGAAACGCTCGATTACGTTTATTCAATTCATAAAGCACACTTTCTCAGCTTCACCAATCCTCTTTCAATTTATATGTTACAAGTAATCTAATTTAACATCTTCGTTTCACTAAATTGAACAGCACTGCCTCCTTCACCAGTGAAATTGGTCAACCAGACCAATGGTCAAGTTTATGACGGTTTATGAGCAAATTAACATTAAATGTAGACATGCACTTATAAATTATATTCATACAAGGCTAGAGCACTTCTACAAAAATTTCAATCTCCTATTTATATTGGAGGAGGGAAAAACGTTTATTTTTAAATTCATTTTTGCTTATATATAAAAGCTCTCCTACAATTTTCCTCTCATTGAGAGTTAAATATTTATCGCCTGCATCACAAAGTGCCGATTAATTCTCGTCCTTGTCCAGGAATTTCTTTTAAATTCTCTCGAAACCTCGCGAAAAAGTAGTCGCATGACTTCCTGCATCAATAAACTATGAAAGGAGAAAAAATCGTATTGTGAGACTGAAAATTCGAATAAAGTGAGGTCACAATTCATCAAGAAAATGAATGTATGTAATTAGGAGACTGCGAATTTTGAATTTGCAGTCTCAGTTAGTATTCATAATTCAAATTGGTAATTACACGACACAAAATATCAAACTTAGCGAGTTTTAAATTTAAAATCAAGTTATACAATTAAATCGTGACTGAAATTCTTCTAAATATCGCATTATGGAAATATTTATGTCAATGTGGGATAAAACGGTTTATTATTATTGATAAATTTTCCAGCGATTATGTATTGATTGCTCTCTGGAACGTAAGCCCACAGTTATTAATTTTCACTCTCCCTGCATTTGAAATCGCAACTAATTTGCTTTACTTCAATATTAAATTCATGGCCTGATATAGTAGTCGAAGATCACTAAATTAATATTTTGATACTGAATATTGTACATTCACGACTCTATCGCTCACCCAAACTCGACTTTCATTCAACATGACATTAATTTGATGAACATAACATAATTTTTTCACGAACGCGATTGGATGTTTGATGCATTGTCTTAATTCATCCCAGTCATTCGGTGTTTTTTCATCAAATTGATTTCATAAGACAATGTAGAAATATTCATTTGGATCGACCTTACAAACGTTTTCTGAAGCAAGGATATTTCTGCTGTCATAATTGAACTTCGCGCAACAATATCACGCTTCATGAACTTGGTCATGAATTTTCCCCGCATGCCATAAAGCTGCAATTGAAAGTAAATAGTAACTGCTTGACATTCCGATAACGGGTTGACTTTGTTTTTTTTTTTTTTTTACTAAATATCTCGCAGCTCAAACAGTTGCTATCTGCGTGGATATCAAGTTTAAATTGAAACAGTAGGTTAATTTGTAATTATTTTAGCACGACTTCTCATCTATGTGCTCTGGAACAACTTGAAATGGTACTCAACTATTAGTCCAAAGTCATCTATCTATTCTAGAGTGGCGCTCAAGTCATCAAGAAATTTTCAAACGTGTTATAGGGTATGAAAATGCCAGGTGCGAATACAAGCTTATTTGATGCTATTTTTGCGCATTGATTGAATCAAAACCTTATTTACTAATTTCAAATCTCTGTTTAAATTATTCAGAGCCTGGTAGCCGTAAACTACCTGTTCAGAATACCGTAGGCGTATTTCATGCATTCAACGCAACGTAACTGTAATTTATGTACTCAAAGCTTCGTAATAAAACCTTTCAAGTGAGTCGCGGTTTACAAGGTAAATATTAGTGGCTCTTTGAAATTCGAGGCAGCCCATTTATGCTAATCAAACAGCCGAGATTGGTGCTCAACTTCGCAAGATTTTTGAGTTCTATTTATAGTTGCATTTATATGGGCTTACACGTAAGGTTTTATTTCAGGTTGATGCTTCTACACTCATTCCCAAAGATGCATTCGTTAATATACGACTAAAAATAAACGTATTAGAGTTCGACCAATAGCGAGAATATATCTCGGCTTTTATATTCAAGCGCATCTTCTCGTTCTCAATCGTAAATAGCTCATTATAAATAAAAATCTCCTCCCCTCCTATTATTTAAAGAATAAAGGTCAGTAAATACGTAAAAAATAATACATTCAATAAGAACTCATTAATTAGTTGAAAGAGCAATAAATTCATAAGTGATATTTTTACGAAATCTGCTCTGAAAATCTGCCCGAAATCATGCCAAGATTTTAAATTCAAGTATTGGCAGCCTATCTGAGAAATGTCGTATAAAGTAATTATTCAAGTGTAGTGTGCTAATTATTTAGGGTGCTATATTTGTAAAAACATTTCACTTAGCTCGATGTTTGCTCATGGACCCGAAATAAAAAGAAGCTTAGATTTTTAATGCAAACACAAATATTTGTGAAAAACACGTGCGGAAAGCGAGAATAATTTATCGCTTCTGACTGCGGTATTACGTAATAGGGAACTCAGTACAAGGCTTCATGATTTTCACGTGGTAATTTAGTTCATTTTAGAACAATTGCTCTCATTTTTAGACTGGCCAATCACGAACCTCCCAAAACAAATTTACTAATTTACTGGCAGCCAGAGTTTTCTCCTCAATTATTAAGTCATTTCAAAGTTTTTTCGAATCAAGTTAACCAGGTTTGAGAATATTAAATTGTTCACGTTCCGAATTCCTAGTTCGAGTCTGTCATCATGTACGATGGCCGAGAAATAAACTGTTCTTTCGCTTTTTCGTTTCATCAGCCAAGGAGCAAAAATGCTTAAACTATGAACTTTGTGAAGCGAGGACGGCTCCCCGGCTGCTAAATTGTTCCCGAACCTGATACTATTTGCCGCAAGGATGCGCATGTTGCTTGGCTTTCTTGCACCGAAACTGTGACGCTGGTTTGTTTTGTGTTGCAGTTGCCGGAAACGCCAACGTTGCCTTGAGACCGGCACCTCACGCTCCACGTGATCCTCAATCTGCTGACATGGCAGCTTCCATCTCCACATATCACCTTGAAGAGCTAAAAAGTTCAGATGCGCACGGGATAAGTGCCCTCGACAAGGAAATTGTGACGAGTTTGCCAAAGCTGGGCAAGTTCATTTCGACGGGTCTCCAGAGGCTACCGAGCACGACGCAAGTTTCTACTGCAGTTGCTGTCACAGGAAATTTAAATATTTTTCCTATCCGATCGCAGCGCCCGCAGTCATGGCGCAAAGCAAAGAGATTCAAGCGAGATAAAAGTAAGGGTAAAAAATTTCACAGAACCCATGGATTATTTCTTGATTTTGACATGAAGCAGAATGGAGAGGATCATCACAAAGCTCCTACGCCTAAGGCTTTACCCGTAGCTGAAGCAGCCATTACCAACGCCGAAGTCTCCGTAAAAACAACAACTCCTTCAATAGAGTATTTGATGCCGTCAAAAATAATCCCTTCTCTCCCTCCTCACCTTCGTGGCATGACCACGACCACGGCGCTGCCAGCCGTATTTTTCAACAATAGTTTCATCAGCAACGTGACTGCACAGCTCGGACAGTCCGTATTTTTGCCTTGCAGGACCAAACATTCCAGCGACAGGAAAGTAAGAACAATATATTCTTTACCCAATCTTGCCGATAGAAATATTTCGGTGACAGAGGGTGAGTAGGATACAAGGTTTACTCACCTCCATTGGATGGTATAACTCATTGACGATGGGCAAATGCAATGCAATCTATACCGCTGAATGCAATGTACAGGTAACATTGGTGAACACCTATCGAAGACCATAAATGATCGACTTGATCGAATAAATGCTGAAATCGAATCGAATAAATGCTGAACCATAAATCACGCTGAACCATAAAGAAATCGATCGAATAAATGCTGAACCATAAATGATCGAATACAGGCTGAATGAAACACAGAGCCCTACGGTGTCATTGCGATCTCCGTCTGCATAATTTTGAATTATATGCAACTTGCAATATCTTGCTAATATGGAACGATATTATTCCGTTATATGAAAAAACTCCATTGAAGCCACTTTATTTCTAATGCCAACATTGATATAACGAAACATACAACACTTTTTACCTTCATACGAACAGTGAATTTCATCTGCAGTGTTTCGCTGTGTAACACTATATGTATATATACATACACTTTCATTGTATTTTCATAAAATAGTAAGCCTTGTCAAGCCAGGTATGTTTAATATTTAACAGCGCATGGATCGATGAAGTGCTGAGTGACTAACGTCAGTGCATTGAACATAAATTGTTCAGAATTTATTGAATAAACTCAGTAAAAATGCCTCTTTGACTTAAGAGAATAAAATCCATGGTCAATATTGTCGCATCCATTTAGTGTCGTTTCTGTTTTGTCGCTAATGGAATTTCGTAAATTACAAAGTTCTATCGACACGCTCTACATATAATTAATACTGGGGTATGAACAAGGGCACTAATCGTGTTCAATCGATCAATCCGTTCACGACACGAAGCTTCAGCCCACCCCGTTATCCTTGCACTAAAACAGTGACCTGCACTTCGATGTATATGTGAACCTGCCATTTTCCACGTCAATTTTACCAATATTGCTATTCATAGCGAACAATTCGTACCAGAAACAACTCTGCTGATGGAGTCGGCTGACCTATGCATACTAATTCAGTATGCAAGCTCGCCAAGTGTAACAACCAATCAATCACCGGGCTGCTGTTCAGGCCGCGATCCGAATAATACTGAAATGCATCGCAGACAGATCCGTAGCCTGGCATGATCGAGATGTGTAAAATACCGAGCTGCTGCCTAAGGGATGATAAAGATAATACAAAAATACATCACACGCCAAACTACAGGCTGATCGCGATGAAGATTTACTAAAAATACGTCATTCTTCGACACTCGGCTCATGTCAAGATCAAGCTAATGCAAAATTAATCGACACTCATAAACACTGTTGAAATCAACATTAGGCAAAGGCAAGAACACTTCACAATCCTAACACACGACCAGGTCACGATCCAGATTACATCGAGGATCTAGCTATTCGGAAAGCAGTCGAAGTAACATATTAATACGTTAACTCAATTTTAATGTCTGCAACGAACCATAACTAAAATACATCACGATGTTAAAAACCACTAAAACGATGTCCGGGCCACGTGCAAATCAAGCTAGAATGCTAATGCTAATGACCCATAAAACACGCGCTGTTTTTTGGTTCATTGAAGACGAGGAAGCATATAATGGCATTTAACCGCCAAACAAACACTTTTACACTGTTAAAAAAACTGTGAAAAATCGGTCCCTTGGCGTTCTAGTGGCCGGTCTCCCCGTGAAATAAACTGTTTCGCCATTTTTATCAGATGTTTTACGGATTTCTAGTGTTAAATTAGAATAAAAACGGCGACACGGTGTTTCTTTTTGCGTGCCGACCGGTGCACTGAAACGCCGGTAATACCGTTAACGGTAACTTTTCTAACAGTGTATTAACCTTGATGAATCTCATACCGGCTCCTTGATTCATTCTCCAGTGTATTCTCCTTGATGAATCCTCATCTGAATTGAGTAGATAAATGTACATCGAATTGGCCACTTTCAGCTTAGGTTCGACAAAACCATAATTTATGTGACTGCATTGTGAATAATAAGTGGTTCATACTATCGGAATAAACAACGAAGTTTTCAACCGATGGATTAGCATATCGTCATATCGCTCAAATCCATGTAATTAAACTTGAAAATCCGGATACTCTATTCAGTGTTTGACCAAGAGCACTTTGCACAATCTGAAGTTAAGACAGGACTCTGAAATCGGTTCCAAATGAGGTCATTCAATTAAAATTGTAATTTTTGCAATTTTCGTGCATCATGTTACGATCAACGTTCTATTAATTTGTGCAGATTTCATTCCAAACTCGCTATATATACTGAAAATTGTTTTTTGAAATTCATCTGGGAAGTAAAATAATCGCAATGAATAAAACAACAGAGAATCGATAATGTCTGGCTTCAATGATTGATATATTAGTCTGTGTTTAACTTTTCCTTGGGTTTGCAAGAGTACAATGTACAATTTTTCCCCACAATATACAATAATTAAAAGCTTGCTCTGGTCGAATGACTGGCATCACTCAATTCAACACACAAATGTGATTCAGTATGCAAGCTCGAATAATCCCTACATTTATACGTATAATATATAAATGTAGTAATTTAATCTACTTTCCATCACAGATGATAAGTGATCTAGATTCCTCTCAGGTTGCCATGGTTTCTGTAATTATAATCTGTGCGCCTCTGGCCTTCAGTTTATACCTCAAGTCTCGTGGGTGCGGCGAAGAGACTGGCACATTCTGACGTCAGGAACAGTTACGTACACTAAAGAACAGCGCTACGACGTTCATCACCCTGAGGGAAGCACTGAGTGGACGCTGGTCATCAAATACGTGAAGCTGCAAGATGCTGGAACATACGAATGCCAGGTCTGTCTTTATTGGTCAAGGGATTCACGATCGAGGAATTCATTCAGCAGTTAGCACCTATTAACAGTCACTATCACTTGTGCTGCTGCCTATAGTCACTATTATTTGTGCTGCTGCTATTATAATAACAGTCACTATTATATGCACAAGTAAATTCATCTTGCTGATCTATTTATTATTTATTGTAAAGTCTCAATGAATATCTTATGGAATATCTTTATTACCTGTTTCAAGGTTCACTCGTTTTTCGATGTTAATGACGAGGCCTAGATGTGGTTTGCCTTTTTATGTATATCATTTACTCGTACCAAAATATTCAACCCCAAATTAGTTCCTAACTTTCTTAGATTAAAGCCACTTTTGACTGTAAAATGTTTCGTTACTATGGCAACTATCTAACGACGCGTTCACCCTTGGCCGTTTAAACTAAAAAATATATACCCACCTATATAAATAAAAGGAACATATACGTTTTATTTTCCTAACTATACAAATTGCAAAAAAACTTTAATAGTCCTTGCAGTCAACATGCTAAAAATGTCATTTACTTTTTTTAATTTCTGTGCAAAAGCAATGCCATACAGAAAGCGCTGCAAAGATTTAAGGTTGTGTTAAATTTTCTACTTTTGCGCTCTACGGTGCAGCTAAGATTAAAGGAAAAACTTAGGATTCAGATACTAAATTTAATTATTCTAGATTAAATACTTATACTATACCTATATTAAATACTTAAACACATATATACCTATGTATATTAATGTATTAAATACATATACTATGCTTGTACTAAATTTAATTACTAATTGAATGTTCTAATACATGGTACTACAGCTCATGAGTGGAGGTGGTCTGGTATCACACCTGGTGCACTTGACGGTGGTGGAACCTAAGGCCGTGATACCAGGCAACGGAGAGTACCATGTCGACTCTGGCACTACCATCTCACTTACTTGTTACGTAGAGCAGGTCAGTAATTCTACACGCAAAAGGCATTTAGTGTTAATTAAATATATGCAAACATTCTCGAACTAATATAACAAATACCAGTGTTTAAGTAAGTGTTAGCTTTTAACTCATGTACGGCTTACACTTATTCATTGCATTAAAATGGAATACTGACAGAAGTTTTTCGATGTCAGACTAAACTTTCCTACACATCACCGTTTGCAAATAAAGGTAAACATCAGAAACAAGGAACAAATTGCCCGAAACAGAATTTCAATATTAGATGACTTAAACGTTATTTTTATGTTTCAGTGTGTCTTAAAAATTGAGAGAAATGACAAATTTGAAGATAAATATGAAGTCACCATGAATGTACAGAGAGGTTTTTTCTTGTGTAGGCTGGTAAATTTTTGTCAGTTCTTGTGAGACGCTGGTCAACACTAGATTTTTTTAGTCCTTGAAATTCTCGGTGTTTGATTGTATTTGTTATCTAAAGCCTCGAGTCTCTTTCTTTATAACAAACATTGCTGACTCAACAGACTTCGAACTCTAATTCATTACTATTGCTCATACGGCTCCAAATAATTTGGGTTCTTGCCAAAACTGCACGAAAACTTCTAGTTTAGACCAGCGTTATTGATAAGAAACTACATATATCTACAGAAAATCCATAGTTTTGTGATCTACAGAGTCGCGCGGTGCCATTGTACATTTTCTGGTACCACAAATCGCGCTTTATGAACGGGTACCTGACACTCGAAATTTTCATAAATAACTGAAGAAATTGCTTATTTTTCTTGAATTCCAGAGTCGCGTGGTGCCGTTGTGCATTTTCTGGTACCACAACTCGCGCATTATTACCAACGGAGACCTGACACTCGAAATTTTCATGAATAACTAAATAAAATGATTATTTTCTTGAATTCCAGAGTCGCGTGGCACCGTTGTACATTTTCTGGTACCACAACTCGCGCATGATCAACTACGACCAGGAGCGCGGTGGGGTGGTCGTTCACATGGAAACGGAGCCTCGCGTCATGTCGCGTCTCACCATCGCCGACGCCCGACCCTCCGACTCAGGCAACTACACATGCGACGCAGACAACACGCTGGCTGATGGTATCTCTGTCTATATCACTGCAGGTGGGCGTGAACTGTGACAAAAGCATTTACTTTTAAAGTATTATTATGTGAAGGTTAACTGAAACTTGTCGACTTCTCACGCATTGAAGCAAATTTGAGCAATTTTAGCCGTGGCAATATAGATCTGACTAGTATGAAGTGTAAGTTTGACCTGTGAGAAGCGCGCGAAATGAGTATAAATAAGTATTTCTAGTCGCGCACAAGCAAAATATGATAAATTTCTTATAATGAACTAGGCCAATGTTGTTGTTAACTGTTAACATTAATAATTGCGACTGCGCATGATATACTATATAACATAGGAGATCCAAATAAACATAGCGTTTTACAGGTCTCACCTGTTGATAGTGAGAGGACGTGATCTATCTATTGATGAAATTCTTGTGAAAATAAATCACGGTATCCAAAGAATAAGACGATTGAAGTAAGGCAGTACTTTGCTGTTACACAGGCATAGGCCCAATAAAGAATAATAATTATCGGAACTCATAAATACACAGTAAAAAATTCAAACTGTTTCCTATTTGTAAAACCATTCCTGCTGTCCCGCAAACTTGTCATAATACGACATATTGAAATAAACCTACAATTTTTAACACATATTCACTCCTCAGAATCGATTAACTGGCACAAATTTTAGATCATACATGCGCTATAAGTTCGAAAAGAATGCCCACTAAAATTTTGCGAAGTTTTAAAAGGTTTCGAGGACAAAAAATAAATTCATAAAGATTCTGTCCACGTATTGCAGCATTGCGTGTTGCTTATACGTTCAAAATGAACGTTCGCATGTTTTTCTAGCCATGAAATTCTTAAGTTAAGTCAAACTTTGATGTCAGCTTGAAACTTGAATTGCTGTCATGGTACACTTTGATCGAGTTTTGCACTCATTTGAGGTCTTTGAAAAAAAAAATCAAAAATCCGTAAAGAAGAGCTACCGGTAATTACGCTGTGCAGGACCAGAAGCAACGGTTAACATTTTCTGCCTCGTCGTTTGATATTCACAACTCAATGTGAGGCGACAAATGGTCTAAAAATTGCAAACCGGCGATTTGACGATGCTTTCTCTATAGATAAAAATGTTGGCAAAAAGTACAAATAATTTATTTCGATTAAAACCAGGTTTAGCATTCGCCTAAAAAATCAATATCTGTAAATTATTTCATGCAACCGCATGTGAAAAATTATATATTTATATTAAAGAATATAGGGGTAAAACGGTAAGTTGGTGATGACTGAAATTTTTTTCTGAATAAATGACAACTTTTATAGCCAAAGAAGACACTGTTACAATCAACTAAGCTCAAACAACGCACAGTTTAACTCACACCACAGTTCACACGAAGTGCTCACTGTGATTCATTTTTTAACGTGTCCAAAATTCCACCAGACATCGATGAACTGTACACTTACTTTTCGCATTATTGCTGGTATGAAAATGACAATCGATAAAATCTAAAACTTAAAACTAAATTTATTCAATCAATTATATTCCAATAGTACCCGATAGATCATTCTCATTAGAGCCAAATATGTCATGTATCAAAGTTTATGGGTATCTTCTCCCAGAATCATACGCTTTCATTTCGATAAATTGTGAACACATTATACTTCCAGGCAGCAAAATCGCTGCGCTGCATCCTCGAGACATCGATGTCGCGGCTCCGCTGTACACCTGTCGCTTCCTCGTGCTGGCCTTGACAGCTCTGCCGCTGATGCTCCAACACTTCCTCGAATTTTGTTTCGGGTTCCAGCATTTGAAATTCAAAGGCAAAAACCTGGAGCGGTGCAACTATTGTCGGCGTAAAGATTTTACTGCAGAAAGAACATCTATTTACGGATCAGGAGGTGATCGCCGCCTTGGAAAGAATAATCCAACACACGTTGAGGACACCGCGACTTCAACGTGACATTAAACGCAATGCAATCCTTCATGGAGATATCGGCTTACCATTAACATTGAAGTTGGGGCTCCGGGTAAACCTGGTGCTGAGTACTTCAGTGAAAATACCAGCCAATTCAATATTATCATTGGTGGGATAGACGAGAGAGGTATTCAAAGTGTTGGCACTTCTTAATAATAGAATTAACCGAACAATCAACAATCATATTGAAGGACTGAATAAATTTAACATTAAAATCTTTATTATTCGGCCGTCAATATATTAAATTTTGTGTAAATATTTATTTTTTTAACTTAATTAGCGTTGAATAAAACGTCTCGGCGTCAACAAGGAAACAATTAGATTTTACGATAAGTCAGCAAGTTACTGTGCATGACCAGAAAATCGTTGTGAAAAAATATTTTTTTCGAGTTACGTATTCAGTGGAGTCAGTTTGCTGTAAAAATTTTTGTACAAATGTGAATGTATCTATTAAGAGCGCGATGATAAATAATACTACTAAGTTAGGGAGTGGTCATTGAGTAAATACCCACGTTTCGGATTTATAACTCAACTTATTTCTCCTTGCTTCTCTCGCTTAATCCTGGCTAAATCTAACGATCAAATCGAATGCAGGTGCTGTGAGTCGGTCATTCATATATATTGTCGGTCTATATTTTATATAGTGTCGGTCATTCATATTTTTTGCTCGGACCAAGTTACCTATTTACTCACTATTTTTCAATAACGTTCACATCTCATTGCAAAAAAAAAAAACAAGAAAAAAACTCCTTAATAAACTACTCATCGGGAATTTTTTATGCGCATTTGCACTATAACAAATGTTGTCCGTGATTGAGCGCTATTTGTACAATGATTTGTGGGAAGCTGCAATAAACTGCATACAGGAAGCTTGCTTTCTGTACAGTGTATACTGTTAATTTCTCTTTGTTAGTGCTGTGCACTCGTCAATAACACATGTGAATGTCACAATTTTCATCAGGAATTTCCTGGAAATTCTGATGCGTCAGGATGTGAATTTAAAAGTGTCATCAAAAGGGCATTCGTGGAGGAGCAAACGGTGTTTTCCGCCAGATATTTCACCGTGTCAACGAATTTTTCAAAACGTCCTAACGTAATTTGCCATGCAGTCTCGTCATTTATTATACTGTACTCAATCCATTTATAGCCAAAAGAGCCTATACTGTATTTCCTGATTATTAAATTATATAACGGGGTTTCATGGTTTTAATACCTGTAAAAAATCATGGTTTTAAAACCATGAAAAACCGTTATATAATTTGAGAGTAGTATTTCACGCATGTAGAATTTTATTAGTAAAGACTGATCTTTGTTTTTGAAAACAGGATTCTTGTACGAGACGAAATATTCATCTAATACTCCTTCAAATCCACATTCAAGACATTCAATTACAATTGCTTTACCTTGTGTATCTGTTTTCATACAACTCCAAACTCCATATAATCTATAAATGTCGAAATTTCATTTTTCATTTGTCAAAAATCAAAACTTCAATGTTATGAGCAATAGAAGAACAAAGAATTTATATAAAATTTGCTATAAAAGATTTCTGCACCGAAATTAAGAACAGCAGCACGGAAATTATTCGGTCACTTGATCAAAAGATTTGTGAGCAAGAGCAGAATCTGTCGTTGTTATAGCACGTTTCCCTTTCTTCTTAATGCAGTAGATAAACTGATAACTCAGCCAGAATGATGAAAATTAGGCTTTTTAATGACCATCAACTTAATCCGTTGTTGCTAGTGAAGGTCATTGATTTAAAAATCTGGTTATCTTGGATTTCATTAATATTTCTCCTCTCGAATCAGTATCAATTATTAATTAACGTCTGTTCATACATACACTTGATGTAAAAGTCCCATTTTAAGCCAGTTTTTATAAATTAGGTAACTTTTATGTTTTAGACTTTTGAATCAAATGAAAGATTTTGAAAATTAAAATTATATTTCTTTAATCTAACCCTAACCTAATGGTTCGCAATGCCTCATAATTCTACTGAAATTAAATTCATGACTCAGGTAATGTTCACATTTGAAAAATATGGAGGATACGCGGTCTGAGATCTCCTAAATATTTTCATCAAAGGCTTAAAATGAAAGGCTTAAGGACTCAAACGCACAAGCCCTAAAACAAACGAATATTTATATGCGTGAATATGAATAATGATTATGCTTAGTAGCAAAAATGCAGCAAAAACGATTCCAATATTTGCTGTGCAGGTATAGTTTTTGATCTGATTCAAATATTCCCATAGGATTAATCTGGCGTAATTTACGTGATAATTTATGCGAAAGCAAGGTGATTTGAATACCAATTTCATTCGTAAGACGAGACATAATAGAAGCTGTCACTATCGAAGGCATTACACAAATTATCCCGCATGAAGAACGCCTAAATTATAAGTTCATTTCGTGAGAGTCAATTTATGCAGATGCTGAGATCCTAGTTAAGCCCGCGTATATCCAATCGAGCATTCACGATATGTAAATCAGTCAGATTCGGAATTGGCAAAGTGCTAATTCGATGCTTATTACCAGCTGCTATTTTCTGGTAATATCTCGTGTCAAATTAACCCAGAGCCTAAGCTGGTGTTAGTTTCTTATAAACAAGTAACAAGTCTTACTTTTATTTAGCTTACTTTTCAACTGTCTATATACCGGCAAATCTTGCGTGTCTCATCAAATTTCGTGTTTCAACTTGGAGCACATTTTCCTGACTGCTAAAGTTGTTGCATATTTTTTTGTACAACATTTAATAAATTTGTTGCGGGCAATAATTTTTTCTTCAAAAGAAAACGATTAGAGAACTTCGAGGACTCTCCTTTCAGTCTGAAGAGCAGAAACGTGGGAATGGAAAAATTATTATTACTTTAGTTAACATAATTTTGTAAATCTTTATATAAACGCAATCTTGATGATAATCGTAGTAACTGTAATGACAACTGCAACATAACAGCAGTAATTGTTGGAGGAGGAGCAATAGCAGCAAGAACAACTATGATACCGGCTTTGATAAAGATGCGCAGTCTTTCGCAAAAGGAAGCAAATAGAATAGGAAGATTGACGATGCTTCGACACGCGATGAGAATATATGTGCAGAGTATTTCGACCCTTTTTAAAATTTGATCAAAAATGTATAAGTAAGTTCAAGTAGAAAATATATTATCAATTTTAAGAAGGAGCAGCAGCGTTTAGATAAACAAAAAACATTACAATTAAATGAATGCAAGAAGTTGAGGATGTTGTTGTAATGAACTTAACAGCGAACATAGCAGTATTGATGACGAAGTGCTATATGAAGCAAGTTATAGTATTAAATGCTATAGAAAAGATAGGTGTCATGTTGGTGAACTTTGCTGAGGTTCAGACTTGTGAAGTGATCCGCGTATGTTCGAGGACAGCCCTTCTGTTAAGTTTCAATGGTCGAGAATGATAAATGGTAAGGCTAGGATCGAGTGATATTTTCGATACTCTATATTGTATATTCCCGACGTTGCTGCGTATAATTTGATCCAGATCAAAATTTAGATCAATTCCAGATTGAAATATCAGATTAATTCCAGATTGAGGAAGCGAAACAACATCATCAATGTATTTCTCAAATAAGGAACTACTATGAATACGATGAGTTCCAAATTCTTTTTTTAATGACGACGGCCTATGGCATAAGCTTTGATTGAAGGTATTTATGTAGTTGAATACAGGCGGTAGAGCTACAGAGACCAATGAAGTTCAAGCTAATTGGGTATTGCTGAAAATTGGGCACTTTGCCGGCACCTTGGAGAAGATACAGCGGCGCCTCGACACTTGGTCGCAATCTCATCTTCCTTGGAACGCCGGCGCTGCGTCTGAGTGTTCTAACTAATCCATATTGCCTCATTGGCTGCACCTCTAAACAATAATTTCGTGTAATTCTAAAAAATGAGATGAAAGGAATTATGATTTCATGAAATGATCAGCAGAACACGTCTTTGTTATTTCGATTTCATTATTATTTTTCTGTTTCTGTTGAATTGAGTTGTTCTACAAAAATGTTTAAACCATCATGTTAATATATGTGAAAATGAGTTCGCATCTTAAGCTTTGGCATTCATTAAGTAAAGTTTCTTTTTCTAATTTCAGTTTCCTCAACTGCATCCACTGCAGTTCCGGTTTTCTACTTCTCTGGATCCGAAGCTTATCCTTTGGAGTTTCAATAAAATTGTTAGCAGTTATGTTTGTATAAATTCCTTACAAAGTCTTAACATTGTTGTTCGATTCTTATGTACAGTATGTGAGCAAATTAATGCCCCTCTACCGCCTGACATGAGTAACCGGAGCAATAGTGTTACAAACCTACTTCTGAAAAAGGATACGTTCTAGTGAGCGCAAAATGCATGACTTGCACTGATGGTTGCCGCCACGTACGACAACTTTAAAATTTTCTCAGTTGCCGACAAACGTCCTCAAGTTGCTACACTCAATAGTTTACGACTAATTTAGTGCGAAAGTATTGTTCCAGGAGAGTGACCATTTATAAGTAGAGGGTACAGATTTTGAATTCGAGTACAAACAGCATAGCCGCCTATTCACGGAAAAAACAATTTAGTTACTAGCTTCTATATTTCTCTTACCTGTGTCCGTACACTAACAATATTTTTTTGCAGTCTAGAAGCATCATGCAAGCTATGTTCCTAATTAAAAAAAATATATTTTTTTTAATATAGTTCCTGCGAGTATACGTTCTCAGTTGAACTCATGCGCATGCAAATAATTTTAAAGCTGTTGGATATGCCTGGAACTTTTCCCAAGACGGTTTTGCTGATTATGCTGAATTTGAAAATTTGCTGAATTTTCAATATGCTGAATTTGGAATAAATACGAATTATTTTAATATAATACGTACGAAATAAATATCTGCAGATTTTATATCCTGGGTCATCGTGGCACGTATCACGTTAGGATAGAAAACGTTGATAATCGAAAAGAGTTTTCACGCCCTGGTGCGTTCATGATGCGAAATTGGTTTAACGAAATATTTTATTTAGAATATTATATACTATGCTGCCGAATGAAATAACTAGAAATAATAATGAGCCTTCCTTATTTATTCGCTGCTTGTAACCTTTCAAACATTTTCATTATATTAGGATCTAAAAATATTTTCAGCATGTTAGGAAATAAAATCCAACTAGCTTATTTCCGTCTTGCAATTCTGCAACCTATTCTTTCCGTAGCATAAAAAATTTCGCAGCGAGAACTTATCAAAACTTAAATAATTTGAAATGTTGGTTGGCCAAGAAAAGCCCCGAACAAACTCCAGTCTCTAGCGAGCGTTTTACACGCAATTGAATGAGCCGAAAATGACCGAAAGCCTTCTACTGCCTGAAGGCCACTGCCAGAATAAGACAGGCAGTAAATTCCCTTACCAATTTTTCTCGTTTTTACCAGTCTTGCAACTTTTATGAGCCATTCTTTTACATATTCTCTCTTTCTTTGGGTAATTGACTTGTCCCAAGGGTGCCACAAAAGTCCCGCCATGCGCGTTTTTCTGCAGCCTTTTTCTGCGACTCTTTTGAGCCTACGTATTGCGCTTGAGTTTGTGTTCATACGCTTCACACGCTTGTTGTTTCATGAAAACTGCAATCATTTTATTGAAATAAATCAAGGTTTTGTCAAATTTCAATGACACGTAACTTTATTCTGAAATATCCTTGCTTTTTACTTTTTTTATATTATCACTTATCTTGGACTTGTTTATATAGATGCGCATTTTTTACTGTCTTCAAGAAAAGCATCAAATTTTTTCAAGAAAAAAACATCCAAAAACCGCCCCTTTTCACTTTGAATCAGATTTCTGTAGCTGTATAAATTGAAATTTAAAGGAAAGGCATGAGCCAAATTATGCAAATAAAAAACGTTCACGTTTCAAAAAATCAATGTTGGAAAAAAATCATCGAGAGCTTAATCCACCGAAGAAATTTTATTCCACGGAAATAACATATGAAATTCGATTCAATGACTTCGTACGTAAAAATTTACACCGAAAAGAAAAAGGATCTCTTCTGTTTGATACTTTAAATTCGAAGAATGCGTTAAAATTTTCACCCCCATAATTCGCTATACTCTCTTGTTCTAGTATATTCCAAATTGAGGATAATCATGCATGGAAATACAGAAAAAAATGAAATCTTCAACCGATGCAAGATATTTCCTCTAAGGCTCAAAATAAAATATAACTCGTTGATATTTCCAAAGTTTCGTTTAAGTATTTTTTAATTATTATACTAGAATCAAGTCAAGTTTCTTGAAAAAATTAGCAGAATTGCGGCTGAAATTAAATGAAAGTTCCCTGTCTGATAAAATGACTACTGTTAACTGTAATAAATACATTAAAGAGCGGGGAAAAAAACAAAAGATATCAATATAATATCGGCTGACGTAAACATGAAAACATTTCGGCAAAAGTCGGTCAAATAGTCCAGTAGAACAACAAATTAGAGGAAGCCTTTGTTGTTCACAATAATGAAAACTATTCGCTTATTATAATTTGCTGTCACTAGCAGAATGAACAGAACTTTTAACAAGATCAAAGCCGGCTTCACAAAGAGCTTCTCCATTATCCCTACCTCAAGAACTTCTACAACACTGCAGGCGGTAGGCGTCGAGTATACGTGGCCTCTTGCCCAGATTATACACGAAAATCAAAAGCTTTAGATGATGTTCTTACAAATTTAGAAACAGTGGTAATTTAGAATTACAAGCAAATTCATTTTATGGTGAGAACGCTTGAGTTTTCCAGTCAATTAAATAGTGATAATAATACAAAATAAATTATGTAACCCGATAGGCTATCATCCAGAGGAAAAAAGTATTGCCTATAGAAAATTTACCATTCATTTAACTTGTCATTTATTTTGAAAGTTTTTACAAGGAAAAACGATTTTCTTATCAGGATTGAATTAGAAATTTAATGTGAATACTGTACTCAATACTGTCTTCAATTTCAAGCGACATAATGCGAATGCAAGCTTATGTAGCATTTCTCGACCAAATTGTTGAAATTGAAATCATCGCATACATGATTTAAAAAACGCCACGCTTTTTTTCTGATTTGAGTTTACGTGTAGCTTGAAATTAAATCTGAACATAAAGTTGATGCTCATACGTTCAAAACTGGTCACGGCTAAATCACCACTGAAAAATTTGTAGCTATGCTGTTAGAAATAAGTACGTGCGACCTCAGAGCCAAAAAGTTACCCAAGTCAGAGATTCAGAGCACGTTTTAATTACATTGCGGCTGCACAGAATTCCCTCGAACTGTTTGCTGGTCTCCAAGCCGGTAAACTTTTTGTCCGCGAGCTCTGAGTGCCAAACTGCCTACTTTTCGGTCCCAGCATCTGTAACTCTTTTATACTTCCAATCAATTCGTAAAGTTTTTAGAAAAAAATTTCACGTCACCGAATTTTGAGTTAAGGAATATATGCTTCTTCCTGAATTTTTCTATTCTAGGCTTGTGATTTAGTCGAATAATCGGAAAGTCCTACGTTTTAACAAATTTATCGCAGAAATTTAAAAAATAACATTGCCAATTGAAATGAGCAAAATACTAAAAATACTCAAATAAATAAATAATTATTTGGGATTTTATGTGTACATTTATGGGATCCATCAACAGGTTCGTTAAATATCAATAATGGCTTCCTATTAAAATATGGTCCGCTGCAAGGCTGCAATGACCCAGCTATTATTATTCAATTTCAGCAGTATTCACATCCCGTATTTGCGACAAATGAAATCCAGGCCTACAATGTTAAAATTTTTCTGCCCTGGCACCTGGCAAGGGTACAAAGAATTCTGATTTGAAACTGACTCGGACTTAGGGAGCAATTCAATTTTTTTGTTGTTGATCACGAGGAGACTGTTATACTGTTCTACTCTTCATTCAATATGTTGGCTACATGCAATACTTGAATGTATCTGAATTTGCAGTAGGAAATGAAAAATTCTGGAGAGTGTTATGGAGATGAAACTCTTCTCAGATGGTCCGAAGTTGGTGCTCATAGTTGTTGTTCATTCAATCTCATTCATTTTGTAATGATAAGTTAATAATTTAAATAATAGTAACATAAATAGTAATTTGTAAACCTTAATGTGTGTGTGTATTTATAGACTGTGTATTTATAGACAATTTTTCATTCTTTACAATATGCATAAGTATTCAAGCAGCCTTAACGGACGATTGACTCATCATGCACCGCTAATATTTCGCAATAGTGCACAGTTTTTCAACTCATTTTTTCAGTCATATTAATTATAAAAAATGTTGGTACGATAAATAGTTATTTGTAGGTAAAGCTGCTCTCGATAATTGAACTGATCAACCCCGTTATTGATCGAAGAATTGAATTTAGCAGAATTTTGACCGAATTTTAATGTCATTCGAGCCCTGTCATGAATTCAATCCGAATGGTCCATTGATTCCTAATAGTTACAGAGGACTAGTTTACCTGTATTATTGAGATTGTATTTCTTAAATTTTTCGAAAAGTTTCAATATATTGGGATAAATCCTTGTCTATTTATTATTTCACAATTGGAATATAATCTTTCATCTCATTGCTCTTTGTTATGTTTCTGCAGATGTCAAATCGGTGTCTGTTAAACCTTTTAGCGTCCGCCTCATTCATGCCATTGACAAATATATCGCGTTGAATTTTAGGCTATAATATGCCCAGGCTGACAGTCATGTATGTTGCCTATCTAATTGTTTCAATGAATAACTTCCAGTAATTTTGTATGGATTTTTTACATTCGCCTACACTCAATGTGGAGCTTACATTCTGTAATTCATTTATCAGAAACTGTTGATTATGACTTTTTTGAACTGAGACTGATTCAGAGTTGATGATAGTTCCGATATTTTCAGGAGTTTCATACTTGTGAATAGTGCTCAAACACTTGATTCTTTAATTGAACTTTATTGTCTCTTACGTCACATGAGAAAACTTTAAATCAGATGAACTTTAATGAAAAAAATTTTTCCGTCGATTGTTTCTTTTTGACAAAGAGTTTCAGATTTTATTCGTCTTAAATTCATTTGTTAGTTTGTTATCTTAACTGTTCAATTGGAGCGTTCAATGGCTTAAATTTAAAGATACTATAACACAAAAAGCGTTAGATCAACTTCTGAAAACAGAATTCGTTGTTAAACAGGCAAATAATGGAGAATATCACTGCAATTTTAGATGCTCCCTTATGAGCTATTCACAGTAACTAACTCATGCCACGGGAGTCAATATTCCAAGTCTCGATCATGCTTTTCATCATTTTTATCTAGAGCGCGAACCATATTTTTTGAATAATGAGACGGCAGAAAGTGTGCAGTATATCGCCGGACGCTCATTAAAGTCGCCAGGATCGGCGATGTCGGCAGAATGCAGGCGATCCAATTTGTACTATGCCTTTGGAAGTCTGTTGTTATTCTAGCCTACGATCAAAAAATTGAGAAGGTAATAGGTAATTCATTTTCCGAGAATTTCAGCCGAGTCTCCAGTCATATTGCTACAGTTAACAGGTTTTTGAGGCAATCAAAGGCAAATCGGAGATAAATTTGACCAAGGAATATTTTTTATTCACGGTCAATAAAATTTTTTTCACATTGAACAAGTTTTTTTAAACCTACGTATATTAGGAAACTTCTTAAATAATTGATACATTTATTTTCCTTATTGATCAACTTAGAATATTGGAAATTTAGCACGAAAGATAGCGTCATGTTAGTAACTATTTCGATCATCTTTCGCTAATATTTCATCGGCAGTGCAATAAATTCTCTTAGTTAAGGTGGAGTTGTGTCATTTGTCATTATTATATTATGTTCATTGGTATAGATACTGGTCGTAAGAAGACCACGTAGCAGCCAGTAAATTGTTTCTAACAAAACAACAAATCCTTGAATCAGGCACGAAAATGTATCGGTTATGAAAATTTACGGAGGATCTATCAAAAACCTCTATTTTGTAGTGACGTATTTTTTTCATCGGCAAAAAAGGCGAGAAATTCCTGCTAGCCATGCGTTTAATGCTCATTAGAAATTTTCGTATTTATACAATTTTGTATAACTAAACTTTAGACACAAAATTTGCAGTTTGTAGATATTTTACAAGGAATGCTTTAGCTTGACCTAAATTGACCCACATCTAAATTTTGGTGCAGGAAGTGGAAATTTTGAGGAGTAATGCAAGCCAAATTCGCACTCGAAAAAAAGTTTTATTCTCAGTCATAATTCTACCGAGCTGAGAAGATGGAGGCCATTCCAGCAATGAAACGCGAGATGGATTTTAAATTGCACCAAGTGCGGCCAATCTGATACTCAATAGCGCTCCTGCCTCGTATCCATCAGCGATGAATTGGGAAAGGCGGTCCAGACATTCCTTCAGTTTTATTCCGAGAAGCATTTGATTCAATTGCGTTACTCACAACCTCTGCATAGAATGCCGCAAATAATGTGAGCTGACTTGAGCATTTAATTACTTCTGTAACTTCCAAGCTATAGTTTCCAAACCAATTCAACTGCATCAATAATGAATTGCAAAATAGAAGTATGTTTTTCGCCCTCTCGTTCCACAACGGAACGAGTTCGAATGCTGTTGAAAATTACACATCTTCTTCTATCCATTATTTATGTTGTACGATTATAGGATTAAGCGTAGCACATCTAAAACGGTATTCAGAGCCACCTCGATGGCTAATTATCAACACATCACCTGCCTTAGAGTTCATTAGAGCGGCCAGATACTTGTACCCGACGTTACTGTCACCTCAGAGTATAATTAGGTTAGAGTTGACGGAAAGACACCGCGGGCACGTCATCCTAGCTGCCAGAAAGGCAGGCTGATGACGACCTGGACATCTCACCTCCGCTGCATGCCTGCTTCATATGTATATGGATATACGTCAGAACGTAACAGCGACCGCTACACATAACAGCATTTTGATGCAATGATGCCAGTGTCATTCTACTAAGGTAGAAGTCTATTGAACATGTTTATATGAAAAGTGTTGCTAAGATTTGTGTTAAAATAAAGGATTTGCGCCTGAGCAAGCGTTTCTGCCGGACATGACGATGACTGATATGAGCATGTTAGAGATGGCAGAGCATAGCTGCACCGTTTATCTTATAAGTTTGATGTTTTCAGCCGTCTCCGCCCTCTACACAACTTATATTTTATTGATACTTTATTGTGTGCCTCTAGAAGCGATTTCACCATTTATTAATATTAATATTTGCATGTGACGACGCTCAGAGCTAAGTTGACGATGTTAACTCACACTGTTGTTAGAATTAATATTTATAGGAAAGAATTGCAAAATGAATTTACTTTCAGTTATAGTTTTCATCAAAAATAGTTCCCGACTCAGCGCCGCATGCAGTTTTTACACATATGATTACCGATCAGTTTCCAGCATGCTCTTCAACGTGGGAGATTGCATACAGAGATAAATAGTTGTGCGTACGCATTCATTCAACTGTATGAAACAACATCTTCTTGTCTTTATCTCAAAAATGGTTTAGCGATTGATGCTCAATTTTCGTTTTTCGTAGCCCCGGCCGTTCCCGCTACAAAAGCTGATCCGACCCTAAGACAGGCGATCAGCGAATGCGCAAAACTTACCGGCTTCTGATTGCAGTTAAATTTTATTTAAAATATTTAAAAAGGTACAGACAGAAGCGAGCATAGAGTGGCAAAATTGACCACCACAGGAGAAAAAAGGAACATGGGTCAGAGGTTTAGAGGTCTGTAAAATTGTTGATATTGGAAATATTACAGGTACCTCCGCCACCATCAGAAGATGCATCCCAAACATCATTACACACACCATCATTACACATAATTTCAAACATCGGTTATGCTTCTCTTTTAATTATTAATTCGTTCAGAATGAGAGCTAGTCTAGGTTTAAAACTAGTGAATAACTGCAATTCTGGCAGAAAACTCACAATGCTCATTTTAGGCATAAAATAATTACGGAACAAATTTTAAACTATAAACAAAGCTCTATTACGAGGTTTTGAAGTTTAAACTAACACAATATGGTGCCAACAATTTCAGTCATTGAAACTAAAAAGCAACACATTTTAATGGTTGAATTAAGGACACTTTACAATCTAGCTCTCACATCCGACAAACATGTTTTTCTACAACTTACACCAATCAAAGATCTTTTACACTAATACTCACTTCCTGCAGGCGACAACGAAAGAAGTTTAGTACTTACTTATGAAACTGTCGCTATTGCCGTTATAATACTTGCGAGTAACCTCAAACACTGATATCTTTTACATCTTACAGACCATCTCCGCCATAAGTCCGAGTGTTATTAACATCTAAACGCAGCTACCACAGTCCTAAAGATATCTTCCCCTAGCTACGCCCCTAACAATCGTTATAAAAAGTTACATGCTTTTTTTCATTAATTGGCTTGTCGAGTGAATCATATCGTTAATATCCAATCAGTGTACCAAAACAACTTAATATATCACCTTGCTTCTACAATTTATTTTAAATTTGAACACATATTTCTTCTCGTGCTAAAACCAAGGCTCACATTTTTTCATTTTTTTCTGTATTATTATTTCTCGAAACACAATTTGCGAGAAATAATCAAAATTAAACGGGGTTTTCCCGGCGCTATATATAATTCATATCTTGTACATAAATTAAGTTCATTTCATTATACCCTCCTATTGTTGAAACTTGTGTCTGATTTGTTTGTAAAAAAATATAGTTCTTTATTTTACCGTCAAACATCACAAAACAATGTTGTAAAACTTATTCCACTTCAATTCAGGCTTACCCAAATATTTTTTCAGCTGAATCGTCCCAGATCGAATTTTTGAGAAGATTGTGTTCTTTAACTTTAATTTGTTCAGCTCTTTTAAATTTAGTTGCATTTCTTAGCAATATAATTTAGTGGTTTGCTCTTAGTGCTGATTAATGCCGTGGTATAGTATATATATAAAACACTGAAGGAATTTGATATTGAAAACAAGTTTTGCATCAAAGGTGTTTGTTATATATGGTGGATATTAACTCTTTATTTCAAGTGAGTTACTCGAATGAAACTGAACATGAATATGTTTTTTTTTATTAATAACATACGTCAGAAAACACATTTTCGTAAGGAACAAGAAGAAAGGAATTATCGCAATATTTCACGGTGCATCTTTCTTATGTGTTTAGATTCAACGCATAAATCTTGAAGCTTTTTCCCGAAGCACTCGTATCATAACAACCTTCTGATCATTAGACAATTTTGCATAACTTTTTCAATTAAAATAATTCTCTTCGCCATCAACTAAATTATGAATTAACTGTCCCAACGTTAGAATTTGAATTAATAGTAAACTGTTATTTAAGTAATAGAATTTTATAGTCTATTTGAACTAAACTCAACTGTATGTCACCTAAATCACGGAAATCTTTTCGATTTTGGCTCTGCTATTGAAAGGAAGATTTTTTTTCACTTCGGGTATTTTCACATTTTTATCACTAATCAGGTCCTGGTTATTTTTCTTAAAGAAAAACTTGATATGGTTGAAAATATTACACCACGGAAATACATTTCGTTAGAAAAAAATCAAATTTAGAACTTTATGCACATTTTCAATTCGTTTTCACTGTTTCTGAAAAACGATTGGGTCATCTGGAAAATGTGAGTTTTCGGTTAACTTACCATAAATGACTTTGTTCTATAGACACATTTTGTCCAGTTCAGCCTCGTTCCCTTTCTCCATAAAGCGATTCTATTCTTCGATGAAACAATTTCGTTTGATATGTTGCGCTCTCTGGCAGACGAAGTGTTTTGGCAAGCATCAAAGAAAGCGCAGTTCGCCAAATGTATAGTCCAGTCGAGACTAGCACGAACGTTCCCTACTCAATATAATCCAGAGAAAGGAGCTTCAAAGTGTTCTATTTGCCTCAAGAGATGCTTCGAGCAATCTCTCAGCAGAACAAAGGCAGATCGAGAACATTTCCGAGGCTTTCACTTGACTCTATCAAGATCCTTTAAATTCTATGGAGCTTCGGAACAATGGACCGGCACTGACTTCTATTAATATTCAAGGCATATATTGATTTTTAATGTGAAATCTAATTTTCGACCCATTAAAGGAATTCAAATTTAAAATAACTATTGGAAGCGTGTTTTCGACCGTGTCCAGCCAGCCAAGGGGTATGTCTCTCGTCAAGACGCTATAAAAGAATAAATGGAGCTATAGCATCAAAAAGTGTCTAAATAGGTTTTCCGACCAGGGCAAAATGGCCAGAATAATTGACTAACTTCGATTTTCATTGGTTAACTATCAACATTTAAATTGCATTTAAGTACTCAAATACTTTTAACTATGATTTAAGATAAAAGGTTGCAGACAAACTTATTATAGGAATTAATTTGCTTTCTGCATCCGTTGGCCACCGATGTCCTGGCTCAAATTTGCACATGGTCTGGTGTCGGGTTCATGAAAGTTTCCGCCTACGCGACATATTTCTCGACACCGACGTGACTTCTCTTATTTTTCTTTGAAGATAAATCGGATCAGGTTCGGCATGCAGGACCCAGATTCCCGATTCAAATGCAATGTTATTGAGTCGTAACTTCGAGTTTGTCAAAAAATTGCCTATGTGACTCAGTCTCCACAGATGTACGGGGACATTTCGATCTATTCGAGATTAACGACCACCCACAATTCGGCTCTCACCTTACAGTTTCTCTTCCTCTTCGGACCTCATGGGGCAAGATTCTGTCAAGCCTAGAAATAAAATTTACGATGTCAGGCGTTCCACTTTATTACGACTCTTGCGCACGTTTGAGCGAAAACGAACGCGCACGTTTAGTGCGATCGCTACAACTAATCTATTTTAAATTTCTGAGACCATGCCGATGTTTTTATAAATTCTGGAGGTAAGATGTTCAGTACAGTTGCATTTACATATTTTGTTAATTGTAATAACAATCTTTCTATATTTACTTCAGCCATTTTATGAGATGTGGCTTAGAAATCAGACATGTTGAACGCTGTTCAAAGTATTAAAATACTCTATAATGTATGAAGTAGCCGAGCTTCGCACGTCAATAATTTTTTGGTACCGCAATTTCCTTGTCATTTTTTGCGATCATTTAACAGTTATTCCATTTATTTATTCTGTTAAGTTTATACTCATTTTTTCATTAGTTTTTTTCGATTTTTATTAGCATTTTCATTTAGAGAAAAAGTCTGTTTACATTTATCATTCGAAGGCAGTCGCTTTCTGTTAGTCATGAAGCACTTTGCACTTCACTGATGGTGAACCTTTTGTGAATAGTTTCATTGTGATATTTGAGTTGCGTGTGATATCTGTGAATTGTGATTTTGTTTGGAATAACTAGGGTTAATCAAGTATTATAACCGCATCTTGTTGAGTTTATTGTTTTTGTTTACAGAATCATTAGTTCACTATCAGGAACAGTAGATTCAGTACGAGCCATCCGCTGGGTACATTTTATGTTTATTTCGAATTTATTTTGGGTTCATTTTGGGTTTATTCCGAGTTTACTTTGGGTTCATTTTGTTCTTGCTTCTATATTTCCTATATTCGTCAATCGTCCTCCAGTGCCCTCGTTACCAATGAAAAAAGCATAAAAAATCCGTGTTCACTTCCCTTTCTGGTAAATGTTTTGTTGTCTGGCTGTCGCTGACGTAAGAGCGTTCGGAAGTCACCGTCGCGCTTACATTTTTTAGGGGCTGTCCGGGATTTATCTTACTAGCTACTGCGATAATGCTCGGCCCCAGCAGCTACGACGTGCCCTTGCGGCAGGATGGTGTACCACCTGACGACCTCACACCGGCGTCACGAGAGCGGAGTTCCACACTGGAAAGACAGCGGACAGAAGTGTCCACTTTAATGGACTTGAATAAGGTCTTGAAGTTCCAGTCTCTCCTAATACAGTTCGATCATCCTCAAGTTAGGAGTGATTTTCTATGCCGACTTCTCATCGTTCAAGCCTCAAAAAGCCTACTTAGTGATCTCGATCGAATCAGAGCAATGATAATTCCACCATGGAGAGGCTTTTTGACGATCACTTTGTGTGCTCAGCTTGACTTATCCCGGACAGCCCCCAAAATGTGTAAGCGCGACCGTGACTTCCGAACGCTCTTATACGTCAGCGCCAGCCAGACAACCGAACATTAATAATTAACCAGGCAGGGAAGTGAACTTGGATTTTTGTTACACTTTATTGGTAATGAGGGCACTGGAGGACGATTGACGAATATAAAAAATACAGAAGCAAGAACAAAATGAACCCAAAGTAAACTCAAAATAAAACCAAAATTAACCCAAAATAAACTCAAAATATACACAAAATAAACCCAGCGGAAGGCTAGTACTGAATCTATTGTTCGTGGTAGTGAACTAATGATTCTGTGAACAAAAACAATAAACTTAACGAGATGCGGCAATAATACTTACTCTAGTTATTTCAAACGAAATCCCAATTCACAAATATCACACACAATTTAATTGTCACAATGTAACTATTCACATAAGGTTCACCATCAGTAAAGTGCATGCAAAGTGCTTCACGATTGACAATGAAAGAGACGGTCTTCGGATGATCAGGGTGAACAAACGTTTTATCTAAATGAAAATGCTAGTAAAAATCGGAAAATAAAAACTAATGAAAGATTAGTACAAATTTAACAGAACGAATATAAGGAATAACTGTTAAAGGATCGCAAAAAAACGGCAAGGAAAATCGCGGTACAAAAATTAATGACGTGCGAGGCACGGCTACAATAAACACGGAGAAGGTATAACAAGACGCAGGTTTATAGCTTTACAACTATTCCACAATTTAGCTTTTCCACAAACAACTATTTCATCACGAAGTTGACTGCACGCGGTTTTATCATAGCGCAAATTTCTCACATCACAACTACTAATCCACCACGTAACCATACCACAGGACTTGCGACATCCGGCAGGAAAATCCGTGCATGATGGCTGGAGAGCTGAGCTGGAAGCATTACAGTCTAATTGCTTCATTATGCCGGCACTGGCAAGGAGAGAGGAGTGAAGGCCGCTCGCGTCCCCTATAATCGCTCAAGTTTTCAGCCACAACTGGACTGTGGCAGCTGTCCAATCAGTTCATTCCGCCGCCTCATTTCAACCAAGTTAGAATCAAATACTTTGGGAGGAGCTATGAGATGTGATTTACTACTCTTCTTCAGAATGTTCAAAATGCTGCTGTTACGGGAGAGCGGATAAATATTAATAAATACAGCAGAGCTGCCTAAACGCTCAATATGTCCCCGGGCAGGAGACGCTACTGGTAGCGAGGGATGACGCATACAATAAAACCTACTAAGGCACAAGAATAAAATTCAACCCGAAGTTTTATTCAATCTAGACAAGAAACTTAGACAAATATAAATACTAACAACCTACTTCATCGGCTACTTAACTAAAAAACATTTATTCAAATAGTCGACCCGCGACAATTCTAAAACCTATTGACCTTTACACAAAACGGAAAACGAAACGCGCCAACTTCACGAAACCCGCGTATCTCTTCAGGGGAAGCCCTAATACATTAATGTGCGACCCCAAGCGGCACAGACACCGGGCCTGGAACACCATGGCTCGACCCAGGCAAGCCTAGGGTGATCACGCCTCCACGAGGAACTTCAAGACTAGTTGAACTCGTCATTAGGCGCTCCAATAGGGTACGACGGTAGGCGCCCAACGCGGCTCGGCTATGCAGAGCACACGGGAAACCAAGGGGCAGACTGGTCAAGTCTGCTCCCACGTCAGGTAAACACTGGAGGCAGTCAGCTTCTTCCAACGGTGCACGTTCACGGTACACACCCTCTATCAATCGCCTGAGAGAAACACGGTCGGATCTCAGAAGCTGACGCCACACCAAAAAAAAAAAAAAACAAAAAAAAAAGAATACAAAAAAAAAAGAATATCTTATTAAATCTCCCAGGCAAAAATAAAAAAAAACACTTCACAGTCCAATAAACTTCATATAAATTCCGAACCGGCAATATTAACAGCGTCTATGTAAGACTCCTACACACAAGCAGAGCCTAACCGGCAATCACAACAGGACACATAACACCTCCTCACCTCATCCACGGAAGCCACCGAACCAAATGGCCAGCCTAAAACCGCTCAGCCCGCTCGTGACCTCGCGGCAGATTCGTCCAGAGAACACCTGCGTGTCAAACCTCTACACTGCTACTTCAAGAAAATAAGTAAATGTGAATATTGATCATACAACGATATTAATTTAGATTTAGGCAAAATTGATTTGAAAATTTAATTTTTAAACATATTTTTACATCTAATAATTTTTTTATTAACCCGCATGAAGTTCTCTTCAGACAAAATAACTTATTTCATTCATTTATCGATTATTCGGAAGCTTCACGGCTGGGTTCTAGTCAGCTATTGTTGCTAAAACCAATATGCTGGAATTGAGTGCCTAGTTTCTGAAAGCAAAGTTGTAACCTTGGCAGCACGGACAGAAACCTGAGAGCAAAATCAGTAATTAATCAATAGTGTACTACTAGCATTTAGTCCGCGAAACTGCATTAGGAAAGGGAGCTTAAGTAATTTGTAACAGATGTTTAATAACTTGCCGTCTTGAATCAAAAATTAAAGAATGCGAGCATTCGATATCTGACGATGAGCTGGCATCTAAATTCAATTCTCTGTGCTCGAATCAGTATGATGCGTGAACATCGTTCTAGAATCCGATTTTTCGGTGAGTAGAGGGTGCTTGTTGTTAGCGTCATTTTATACTGGAATTTACACTATTAATAAATAAACTTTCCACTGAGCTGCATGAGTTTTGGTATTGAATAAGATTCTGAAAAGTTACCAAATAAATCGTAGCGTTCGCAGATATATGTACATAAATTGCAGCAATTATGATGCAGACCTGCACAGCTTGCAAGATATATTTTAAATTCGGTAAACTAGAAAAGTGGCGATTAAATTCGACTCTAAATATCAATATTCAGTAAATTGGGTGACAAATCTATTATTTTTATAGGTTTTCACCGCCTGATAACAGAAGGTATTTTGTTTTAACATTTGTAAGACTGCGTTCAAAAATAACAAGGTTCTTCACGCACTCGTTCCACGAGTTCTCTGAGAAAGTAATGAGTAAAGAGGCCTCGCATTAAGTTGTAAAAAATTTTCTATTTGCGCAGTCTCTCTTCATTAGATGGTCTTGCATAAACTCTGCTCACTTGGAAAAGCTCCAAACATTATTCGCCGTAGAGGTGCCACAGCTAGAGGGCGATTCATTAAACATTTTTTCATGATTCATCTTATTCATGTTAAGACACACCGAAATAAATGTTTTACAAATTAATGCTCCTTTAAAATACTCACATTGTGGAAGAAAACCTGTACAATTTTGCAGAAAAATAATTAAATTTAACTTGAGACTCTAGAAATTCTAGATGAATACTTTTCTCGTCAGAAATTAACTATCATGAACAATTGGTAATTTGAACATATTAAAGAGCTCCAATTACGTTATTACCGAATCATTCAAACTTTATTATTTTGCCTCGTAGCTCGAGTGTCAGAAAAAAAACACGTATCATAAATAGGAAGCCTTGCGTGCATGATCACCGAAGTTTAATGCGCCGAGAAGTGAAGTTGTGGATATACATTTGTTCAAAAAACTGAGTTATTTAGTTTGAGATCCATTTCAAAAAGCGTTGATTGGAAATGACTATTGTGATACGTACATACATTAAACGGAAGTTCGGGACAATCCAACAGGTCCGGTACGTGAAAATAATAATATAATAATAATCACAGAAAATTTTGCTTCAAATAAATACGAATTTTAATCTATTTTCAGCTTATTTACAAATATCCTAACTCCAAATCATTGTAAAACAATGAGAAATTATCCCCTAAGTGCGTAAGAATTCATAATCAATGACGTGACTGTCAAACCATGTTAAAGTATCAACTCCTAGATGGAACATTACAACTTCATTTCATAAGCAATGTCATGACAGGTAAAGCATGTAAAAGAATTTACTCTTCATAATGAACTTTACAACTTCAATTATTAAACAATGACATGGCAGGTAAGGAATGTAAAATCATTAACTCCTCCACAGTGTATCATTACAACTTAAACGGCTTGAATAGCACCACACAAATAAGAAAAAATCGATGAGAACATAATTTATTGGCTTACGAAAGAAGTAATTTTTTACATCGAGCTATTTTGCATGCCACTTACGAGCGAACATTTCCCAGGACTAGTTCTTGAAAGTGATCCATCCCCTGCTCCAGTGGACACGCCTTCCGTCTCGAATATGCGTGGAATAGCAAACGTCTTGATAAAAAACTTTGCAACTGGCAGAGAGGCAATATGTTCACTATTTATAGGTCACATTTTAGAGCTACTGAGCAGAGGAGGGACAAAAGTCGTGGATCTCCCAGGAAGCTCCATTCATCGGAATTTTCCGCGGATGACGCAGATCTGAAGGCATTCTGGCCTAAAAAACTTGACATATTTTGTTTTCTGACAATGAAAATTTAACTGTATAAATTGTGCATTTCTTATTTTGCAAATTGATATTAATTCTACTCCGTACGAAATTCCAAGTGTAACGTATGTACTGCTCGAGGCATCAAGTGACTTGGAACACAATCTCATAATATTGCGGGAAAATCTTCAACTGATGTTAAATTGTTCAAAGATACAACAAATTTGCAACCGCATCTACAAGAAATAATCTGTAACAGTGGGAAATTTATACACATTTTAAGTAAAAAATTAGGCCATCTGGTATAGGAATCTCATGTGAAACATAATATGTGATCGCCTTATACTTTTTTGATCTTGTTCCATTTATGGTATCGTTCTCATGAAGAAAAATATAAACTCGTTTTAAAACGCCATGGTCCTCTGGCGAGTTGTCACAAGGTTTTAACCTTTTAGGTTTCAGTCAATTCTCGACTATGCCAAAGAGTTTTTTTTAGATAAATGTTAGATAGTAAAGCGTGTCTGCATGAACAAAATACCCATGAAAAACTAATTGTTGATTTTAGATGCATGATTAAAATTATTAAACATAAATTTAAAAAGTGAGAACGAAGTATAAAGAAAGTGATTTATAATATTTTTCTTGCGCCGAAATGTTGAATGCATATCTTTTTATCGGATGCGCTAAATTGAATATAATTATAAACGTGAGCCGTGAAAAATCGTTTTTAACGTGCTCCAACTCGGTACATTTGAGAAGTATGGAATAGTTCAAAATTTTCCAACAATTAGCAAAATTTTGAAGTTTAGTAGAACAAAAGTTTGAAAAGTCATCAAACCCATTGGATGTAGTTTAATTTTGGATAAAATAATCTTCCGGATAGAATCAATTGATGGGATATTACTTTTTCTTGTAGTATCGGCGAAAGCTCTTGTAAAAATATTCGGAATGCCGAAACTCTACCGCTGTCGCTCTCTGTTGGCATTAAAATGTTAACATTCCAGGAAAACTTTCCCGGAGTTCGGTCAAGAGATGAGGAACGCTCAGAGTTGAAATGTACAGCACATTGACAAAAAAATCTTTTGATAGCGGCTAGTTTGATCTCTAGAGTTGGGCTGGCATTTATCGCTTTGAAGTGACAACAAGTTCAAATGAAAAAATTTTACAGATTGAGACTAATTGCCTGTCGCTGTCTTGCTTCAGCAATTGCGGATGTCAGGGCATTCAATTCTTTTAGAACGGGCAAGAACAGTAAGGCGACAAGCAAGCAACAGCATCGTGCATCAGGTGGCCCAAATGAGGGCGGATGAACGATAATCAGAGCCGGCGATCCATCAAGGCCTGGGACTGCTATGTCCCAAACAAGTACCATGTACCAAGAAGTACGACACGAAATTATAATTAAAATTTTAAAATTAAAATAAAAATAGATTTGATGAATGATTATTACCGCAAGAGAAAAATTATTATTTCATAAAATACAATACTTTTTAGTGCATTTTCTCATTTATGGAAAAAATGCACTATTGTGCTCGCCATGTCCGTCCGTCCGTCTATCTGTCTGTCCGTCTGTCCGTCCGTCTGTCCGTGACCTCAAGTTTTCGTCGACGAGAAAATGCGCTATCTGTCACTCACTGCAGTAAGTACTGAGTTATATTTTTTTCAATCATATACGAGATGAACATCGAATGTTATTGTTATTTAGGAATACTCAATGCGGCAGAGTTGATGATAAGATTTTTAATATAATGGGTGGTGCTATTGTGATTAGATCAGATAGAAATTTGTTGCGGCTATTAGTGAAATTGGAACATATTACTTCTAATTTTAAAACATCAAATTACAGAATAAAACGTCCCATAGAACAACATTAACGAAGATTCAGCATATTCACTTAGGCAGTATTGTTGTAGAAATCTATGAAAAATTAATAGCAAGAAATTAGTGGTTACATTCCTAATTCTCAAGTAATGCCATGGGTTGTGCAAATTACAGCACTGAGTTGATTCTGACAACTAATTATTCAACTACGCGTTGTTATACCTAGCATTTATGGAAACATTTATTACATTTTGTTAAAGTTTAGATAACTGAGATTCATGAGCGTGTAATTTCAAAAGGTTACAAAATATAATTTCTTAAATCGAAGGAAATTATTTTGGTAAGATGACCTATGAGGGTAAATTGAAGATCATACTTCACAAGAATCGTGCGTGAAATACTCGCGTATATTTGTAGGAAACTATTTAAACACCGAATAAATTTATTATTATAAATAAATTAAATAGATTGATTCTGTGAAATTAAATAATTTTATATTGTAAATGAATTTATTCTGTGCGTACCATGGGCATGCATATACATGGGTAATTCAAGGTAATGGGGATTTTTTTTGCAAGACGCCGTTCGAAATATTGAAATTGCCGTCTTCCAAGGAATTATTATTCCTGCAAGTCTTCCAAGGAACATTTACTGTCATGTTTTCTAATTGTTGGACTTAAACGGCGATTTTATCGACTGCGTCAAGTTATGAAATAATCGTTGACTGATGTGCTAGAAAAAAAATATTTATTCGTAAGCGTTTCCTTTATTCAATACGATTGTTCACGTTCCTAAAATAGCCTTTAAACGACTGGAAAAACTTTTACTTTTTTATCGCATAAAAGTTTTTATACCTCAATCTAAAAAAAATATCTTAAATCCTCAAATTTCGCTTGAGTGTAAAGAAGCGTGAGTAGCCGTATAACGCGCGTATAAATTATTTAAGGTTAAAGTACTGCTCTTTTGCCCCGTCAAGCCTTTGATGCCGGCAAAGAATAGAGCGTTCCGCAAACACGTGCTTTTTCACGCAGACGCTCAGAGCGATGGCGACATACTACAACAAATGAGGAGAAAATAACATACCATGGCCGCGAGATCAAAGCAAATCCCTGCATGACAAGCTTCATATTACAGAACTTGCGGATGCGGGTCAGCCTTTGTTGCCTGTCTATATATTTGACCCTTGGAAATATTTAAAAAGGCTAGCAGCTTACATATTTTGGTGCCAACAACAGCGTAGAACTTTATTTTCTATGGAGTTCGAATTAAATCAACAAAAATAGAAAGTTGCGTCTCTGATCAACAAAAGTTAAAGTTGCATCCATGATTTGTTGTTCAAACACCAAATGGACGAGTTGAACCCACAATGACAAACTTAAGTAATTTTGTAAAAATTTGTTACCTAGTAAATTCATTGCTTGCAGTGTGAACAAGATATTGCAGGCCAGCATAATTATGTCCACAAAATCTAATAGACAACATCGTACTTTGACATTTTCTATGAAAAATAAACGTTTTCTTACTTGACCTTCCAGGGTGAGTTTTATGATTCCGTTGTGCCGAAATCGCGGAATTGCCGATTCTGTGGAATCGGCAGCCAGTTTGCCTAATCTGTATAATCAGCATTTCGTTGCTGATTCTGAAAATTGGATGTTAGAGTTAGAACATAAATCGAGAGTTAGAGCTGAAAAAATTAGGCCAAGTTCGGTCAAGTTCCTTTATATTTAAATATTAAAAAAATCTTGGCTGACTGATTAACCCCAGATTCCTATAGAATAGAAATGCTGATAATACAGATTCGGCAAACTGGCTGCCGATTCCATATAATCGGCAATTCCGTGACTTCGACACGACATATCAACCTATAACTAAACCTTCTAATCTATGTGTACAGAATAATACGTGAAAATCTCACAGCTTATAATTGCTCTATCTTGCTTTAACCGATCCCTTAGAATATTGCTGAATTCGACACGATGATTTACAACAATTTTTTCTATTTTCTGGAATAAATTCCAGGCAAAAAAATCATGTATAAAATGATGGTTTGATTGTAATTTTTTAACCACATGAGAATTTGAAGCCATTTATTTTTTAAAATAACTGTCTTTTTCTAATTTATTTAAAATACAATTAAAAACTGAAATTTTGAACAGAAAGGTAAATTAAAAATTAAAATCATGTCAACTATCTTTGCACACAATCCAGAGGGTTAAATTTCGAGGTTTCTTTGGCGCAGGCTTCGCTTTCAGCAATGTGCCAAACGAAATTACATCGAGATTTGCACGTGAGATACGAGGCAGGCTCAATTTTGTTTGTTCCAATATCTTCGATATCGCTTCCGTCAGAGGGGTTCTCTTATATTTCTGCATCATATCGCGTGAGCTTAGCTTAGGTCTACCATACACTTGAAGGCGTTCCGATGTTGTATTGAGTTCCAACTGAAATATAAACCAAGATTCTAGATCTATTTGATTCCAGAGACACTCAAGCGAATGGATTCTAGAGTATGCGATTGAATTTTAGAAGTTCCTAAAACTTGCAGTCCTGATTAGAGACAACGAACTTTTTCGGTATAGACTCTTCATTTTTCTATTCAAATTTCGTTTGAGTATTTTCAAATTTTTACTTGTTCCAGATGTGTAATGCAATTTTTGTTATAAAAACACACTTTATATGTTATTTAAACTAATTAAATAACGTTACAGGAAATGCAGACTTGATTTGCATCAGTAGCGTTAATTTTTTTGAACGTATGTATTTACTTTTCAGGCGGCATTTATGGGATACCAGACACTTTTTCTCTAATAATATTCAACTACTTTTCAAAATTATAAATGTTTTTCATTTGTATAAATAATTTGAGATCTCGGACCACACATCCATCGCGTACGAAGCATATTTCCTTGTGCTCTCTCCATAAGCCCTAAACCGGCCGGGCCGATCCACCGACCTCAGGGAGAACATGTCCCATATGTAGTTCCTTCAGACTTTGGTCTCTGGTCTGCTACAGAGATAACCGGTCTCATTCATCCTCTATAATATCTTCACCCGTGCATCTGCGGTTGCGAGTCGTGTCTCATGTTAAATCAAAAGCCCTTGACCTCTCACATTCGCTGTGGCAGCGACGGACATCATCCCTGCCCCCTAGAGCCTCGCACCCGCGCCTCTGCCGCTCCTGGCACAGGCTGATCATGTTGGCCTCCTCACTGTAGATTGTAGCGCCCGAGACAGGCCTCACGTGTGCACGGTCGGTGCAGATTGTCTCACCGGAGACAGGCCTCACGTGTGCACGGTCGATGCAGATTGTCTCACCGGAGACAGGCCTCACGTGTGCACGGTCGGTGCAGATCTTATCAGTAGGATTTGTCTTAAGAGTGTTCCGCGAAGCAGATAAAGTTCTAGGATTTGGGCTAGAACGTCATTTAGGACTTGCACATTTATAATTAAGGGCGTGTGATTGCGAAACTACTAAAGAATGCTTGTGCATAAATTTAATAATCATAAATAATCGTTGATAATATGCAGGTTTCTTGCATAATCTCACCAGACAATGTAAGTATAACCGTTTATTTGTGAATAGCCGTTGAATTTAATGCATTTGAACTTGAATTGAACAACAAAATTTGAAGAATCTGCATGTAAACGTTGAATTGATTTAAATACCGATACATAAAGAGGAAATTTCTTTATTTATCTCTATAAAATATACACTTATTCCCTTCCATCAAGTTTTTGAACATTTCGGTAACTTCCATCAATCCCGAGTTTAAAATAAAATCATTTTAAATTAAGAAAAAGTTTCAAGCATGAATGTCCATTTATATAAATGACGGCAGAGTTTTTAATTTTATGTCAGTCGTTACGTACGGAAGTTTTATATCGTTAGGCGATAAGGATGACGATATAAAAAATATTTCCATCAGATCTATGATATGTTAACGTGAATCCCAAGCAATAACCGACAAATCTCAGCTCGAACATTTATCACCCTTTATTGCTATATGTTAATTGATTATACAATATTGATTATTCAATATTTCAATAGAACTTTATTTGCGCTGCAGCAAGCAGTAGCCGCGTGGCATGTAGCATTAGATTATTCAAATGGTGGGACTCGGATTCCCTCAACATGATAGACGAATGCTGGAGACATGAATCCTTTGCCCTTGTAATATCCGCCTCAAGATATGCTTCGGAAACGTCAATGATATTTGGAAGACTTATTTTACAATACAAAAGTTAAATGCAGCCTGATATGCATCATTAAAATTCAAATTAACATGACACGTAATAACTGTAACATAAAAAGGAACACGTACGCTGCTCGTGAATAAAGTAGGAAGTAAACTTTCAAGTTAATTTTCCATTAGTTAAGTGTAAATAAGGCAAGGGCAGATGGTTAACTTGCAATCGAAATTGTAAAGTTTAATCTGAGGCGTCAATGGTTCCACTGTTAATACTGTTGCAATCAAGAATATAACCTAAGCTTTATCTCAAAAAGTTGAGTTGCTTTAAAGAGTGGCCTGCCTTGCTTTATTCTGACGGACAACTAAATCAACTTTGTACGTTAATCATATTGCTCAAATAAAATCCTATTCATATTTTTCGGCATAGTGTTTAAAGTTTATGATGTATATTTACTAATTTTCGGTAATACTCATACAGGCAATGACTTGGATGGCCGAACGCTCAACGCTTCTCTGCCCTGTTGCGTTCACAGTTCACATCAAGGAAAAAGTCTATAACTGGCCTTGAGAGCCTACCAATTCAATATTAAATCCATGAAGCGCAAACCGACTTTTCAAAAAACTAGGTTACTGAAGTTGCACGTGAGCTCAATATCTAATATCTTCATGGAAGTAAAAAACATTTTTCAAAAAATGGGCAATCCTGAACTGGATCAAACATATAAGACTTGCCTGGAAAAGTTTGCATTTGATGTGAAAAGTCATACATTTACAAGGTTGAAGGTTTTGAATTAAAGTGATGTATTCAAAGGTCGCATAAAACAGATTAATCCATCATCATTAATGGCCAACTTATATTTAATACAGTACGGGATTAGTTTGTTTACAATTATTTGTTCCTGCTCAATAGCATAGCGATGGCCATGACCCAGTTTATCTAGAAGGCCATGAATATTCATGCCTCATTTCTGAAGCAAATTTGGAAGATTGGATTTCTATACGCCACTAAATTATTATCGAACCCATTTCATTTATCCGTTCGGTAAATTATATGCATAATAAGGCAGCGCGTCCGACGCAAGAGAGGAAATGCCTCAAACTATTAAGGGCTTATTGTATTATTAATTATATAAGATGTCCCTCAATTCAACTTGGCCAATTATCCGGCTACTTTTACTCAGGTTTTCTTATGTGTAACCGATTCTAATCCAGTACGGCAGCTCGAATGATGGAAATTTTCGAGTGAAAATATTACGAATTCATACCAGATGTCCTTCAATGTCAAATTCAAGTGTATCGAAATTCCTGAATATATTCACAAATGGATCGAACCTCAGATTCAAAAGTCTATGTTACAATTATTAACATATTATTAATTAGATGATTAACATGTATCAAGAAACTAATTAATTCAGGCATGCAACGATGCGTCTTGTGGTGCCACGCGTTGACGTCGAGGTGCATTTAGAACGCTTTATATGCAGAGCGTTCCTTGTTTTTACTACCGACAATGTGCTCCGGAAGCGCATAACTGACAAGCAAAAAAATTGACAGAAGTTGCAGAGTTGTCAACTGGCATTGGAGTGTGATGATATCTGTCTACATAGAAACTAAATCACGTGTTATTGCTTTGTTCTCCCCTGCATCATTGTAAAATAGATTATTGTTATTAGAACAGATTATTCAAGTCAACAACAAAGTTAATCGCCACGCAGCAGATACATCTCTTGAGTTGTCGATAATCAATTCAAAACATATTATACCGGTTAGAATTATGATCTGCAGGGTTCAATTAAAAGATAATAACTAAAACAGATATGATCTCGCTTGAACGCTTTGATAAAGAGATGATGTTAAAACAGAATGTTACTATATAAGGTCGGAATAGAGGGGACATAAAACAATGAGGTCAAATTTTTGACACGAATGATAGGATTTAATTGTTCAATTGTTTACTTTGTATTTGAATTGTACCAGCGCTGGTTTCTACTTCGAATAATTCAAATTACAGTAAGTGTTTTTTTTTTCTCGGTGATTCGAAGTTTCCGCGCTGTGATTGAATTGTGAACAATTTCATTCAGTCTATAGAAATGATTTTGCGTCACAATGTATGGAAAAGTGATGAAAAAGACTAACAGTATTTGCTGGAGTATTTATGATAGCCGAATATATGTGTAGCGTTGTGCAAGTGCCCTTCAGTGGCAGCTCGGACCAACGCAGCACAAAACTTCGACTCAAATTTTCCTCGGTGGAGAAAATCCGTTGGGTATCGGGGCCTGGGAAACTCAACTAATTTCCCATGAGGGATACTCGGCTGGAAATGTTCCACTGCCCTTGAGAAAAGAATTGGCGCATAAAAGCTTTTAATGAACACCATTCTAAAATAGTTTCTGTAAGCCATATCAATCAAAAAATAAAATTGTTACAGAACTCATTTCACCTCGATTTTTTGAAATTCTCCTACGACTGTGAAGAACGTACAATAGCATTTATTTCTTTCTGAATAATGGTTTTTATAGTAAAAATTACGTTCGGATGGAAAATATAAACAAATAATAATCTATGTTTGATCGCGGCGTCGATTTATGAATAACCCGCATGTTTAAATGTGAAATTTCGTAATTTTTGTTTTTGTATCAAATTTATTTAATTGAGACAATATTTTTCAAGGGCCAAGAAGACATAAACACAGGCAGAACATTTAGCAGACTATGATGCGAATTTCGCACCACAATTAGTATGAGCCAAAATATTAGGAATGAACCCACAAGCTACGCTATATGCTCCCATGAACATTTTTTGCAAAACCCTAAAAGTTCCAACTACGGACTTTCAACGCAGATTAAAAAGTCTTACATTTTCTGACTAAAGATTCAGTAGTTGGTTGGCTGAATGAGAGCATATTCTGGTTAAAATGAAATATCGAGCTTCGCAGCAACATGTTTCTCATTGAAAAACATAAATTGATATTTAAATGCTCGATCACGGAATCTTAATCTCACATCTCAAACCACAATAACAATTATCACAATGCATGATAAGATACAACAATGGAGTTTAAATCCAATTTATAGACAACATTTTACACAACGAGATGATAATTTTTTAGTTGAGATTCGAATTTATTTTGCCTATATGGAAATTAGTTTCACCTCATAACATTGTAATTTAGTTCTTCAATACCCATGCATAACGTATTTCAAGCTGCAATTACTATTTTAGAGCGTAAAATCAAATTAAGCAGGCACACAGAAACTGGTAATTCCAATGCACCGTAATTAGCGCATGACCGTCAAGCAGTCAATGTAAATTCTGTTTGGCAAGCTTGATTGGGGCCTGTGCGCTTCAAACGAATTCTGCACCTAGGCAAAATGTGAGAGAGAAACGTCGAGTTTATTCAGTAATTAACTGTGGGCTTTTGGCTGAATTGGACACTCCAATATTGCAATTTTTCCTTCATAAAGCTCTGATCATGATGCAATGATCTCTTGCTTAGTCATGAATGACTTCGTAATTTGCTCAAATAATTTCAAATAATAAAATCTTTTTCCAAATTTTTTTCTATTTTGTCTTCAAAATAGAAAAAGCTTATTTATTGGAACGCTTATGGGTATTTAAATTGATTAAATGATACCTTTAGCCTTGTGGGCAATTTTCTTACTTGAGGATATGCAAAGTAAGCAATTCCAATCTAGACCTTCATGATGACACTGAATTATCGCGTTGATGAACATGTTGATCATTAAATTTGAAGTGATTTTTTCAACCGATTTTTTCATTTAAAATTTTTTTTCAATTTCAATTTTTACAATTACAAATTTTCAACAATTTCCTAAGGCTTTCAACCTTAAGGAAACGCATGCCAATGAATGTTTTCTGGATTTTCAGATCCGAGACCAAATTCTTATAGAAACGATTACCAACTTCATAAAGTTCTTTTCGACTTCCCTAGTTCAAATGTCACCAAGCCAGATCTTTGAGGAGACTATAAGAACCAAAAGAATCTGCCAACTCAAAATCATTAGTATTTTTCGAACTTGATGGGTATTATTTAAATTTTAAACGTTGAGTTCACATTCATGAAAAGTGGTGAAGAATTAAGGATTCTAAGTGGTAAACAGAAACAGTTTTAAGTTTTTCTACCCACTTCCAGATGAATGTATTTGTTATGAAAATTTGGCATTTCAGTAAATTTTTACGACCTCAACTTAAATAGTAACGAGATCAAGTGAACGGTGACTTCCGAATCCATTAGAGCAACTCCAGCAGGCTCATTGTTTTCAAAATTAGAGTGGCATTGTCTCTTAAAATTAGAGTTCGCGATGTTCTTCATCAGAATTTTCTATTATGTTCATTACTTCACATGAAGAACATCTTGAGCATTACTTCACGTGAAATGAGTAAGCATGCAAGAGATTACAAAGAAAACGGACTCAAAAAATATTTGTCATGTTGTACAGGAAAAAAAATGTCAGAATAGTTCACGAAAAGAAATAGACGATTAATTGATCTTTATCTGATAAATTCTTACCTCTAACTACCCAGATGTATTTCGTTGCACCCATTTCATTTTGGCACTTGAATAAGACTATGAGAAAGAATCATGACCCTTAAATAATTGCTTTATTACGATTATGTAACACTGGAGGAAGCGACAATTTGCAGATACATGCACGGTAAAGTGAGCACCTGGCGTTACCATTTCCCTAGCTATCTCGCGTTACCGACAACTGAAAGTTACACATCATCCCAGAAAAGAAGTCCGTATCATGATGGAAAATGTGAAAATAAGGTTGAATGTTGAATATTTGTTCATAAATTTCAAAGCAAAAATTATATGAAAAATACTCCGTTGATACTATCTTTCATCTGTAATAGTATGAAAAATATAATTCAATGTCTATCTCATTAATGCATTGTTCAAAGAATTCTGATGCTCCCTCTGGATTAAGTAACATAAAAATCAGACTGTTTTAAAAATAGTGCGTAAATGTCTTCTTAAAATGAAAACCGTGATAATTTCAGGCCAACAATAGGGCGAATGTCAAACCAATAGCATATACCAGTCACTGTTCCTTTAAACCAGTGGTTCCCAAAGTTTTTCAGGCTGGCGTCCCCTTTGGCTCCCCAGTGAATCTTTAGCACCCCCCCCCCTCCCGGTAGACACATATAAAAACAAACGCCTCTTTCTCGATATTTAGCATAATATGCTGCAATTTTAAAAGAGAAAAGTTAAACACAGATCTTTCCAAGGGCCCTAATAGCTTTTCACCCATTTTGGGAACCACTGCTTTAAAATATTAAATATAATTACAAACCAATGACTTTTATTTACCAAACACTCAGAGTTATAGATTTAACTCATTTGAGAAATAAAACCCTACGAGTTCTTCAACAAAAAGGCAGAGTGATCTTATTAATTTGCTTTAACAGTTAATTAATCTTAAAGGAATCACAACTGCAAAGCCCCAAGTGGATTTATTGAGGTCAGACTGAGATGTTTTTTTTCTGATTTGTATATTGTCTGGTAATTGTTTAATATAGATGAAACTGATGTGCACTTTCATTTGGCTGAAACTTGTGTGAATTCTTATTTAGCTGAAACTTGCCCAACAGCATCACGCAAAAAAGATATTTGCAACTTCACGATGTTGTAGCTTATCGCCAAGTGGGCATTAGATTAATTTATAAATTTATAACATTACTCGAATACAAACATTCCCGAGCAGAAAATATAGTTTAAAACTCGAAATAAATTGAAATATTTTATAAAGTATCCGTTTGGAACCGTTAACAAAAATAATAGTTAATTGCTTCAAAAAATTTACGCAGAATTAAGAATGAATTTAGGAATAAATTGTTTGAGGAAGATACAGTCTATTTTAAATAAAAAATATTTTCCCTGAGAATTCCAGGACGATGTATCGTTTTTTAATTGCCTGCACTGCTTTTCGAATTGTTTCCAGGGTTTCGACTACGTGAAAGCAATAGAACAGAAATATTTGACGGTTTTATTCAGGGTTTGCAGAGATGAAATATGTGGTCTCTCGTCGTAGCTGTGTTTGCAAGCCCTTAAATTGATGGCTATATTTGCTCAATCGATTTGAATTGCGGAATTCCTGGACCAAAATGGAGATATAAGATCACGTGCGAGTCTGAACAACGATCCCTTGAGTCTCCATTGTAAAATCTCGAGGGTGGCTATTGAATGGCCACCTTTGAACCGATTATAATTCTACGATACTTGCCAATGTATTGTGTCATTCAATTCCTCGAGCTCACTTTGACCCTCAAATAAAAGCGATAGAGAGATAAAAGATATCCTGTTGCAAGATAAAGATTCTATCTGCAAACATTAATCAATTGAGTAGTGCATACAACCACGTGCATTTCTTTCACAAACTTTGCCTCAAGGGGAACACATATAATCACTCCGTCCAGGATCAAGGAAGTGGTTGTGATTTTTTCATGTGTGGTACCAGATAAATTGCTCTAATTTTGTTACCTTCTGATAAAATTGACGTTCTCTTATCATATTATATGAATTTTTATGTGTCATTTTTATATTAAATGGCCGATGTTCCTTCGATAGTCAGTGCCTATCTTCAATATTCGCACTTTAAAATTCTTTTTTTTTTAATTCTCAACCTTTTTCTAATTTTTCCATATACGATTACAAATTACTTGAAAAGAACAACAAAGTTATTTTTTTCAGGGTTGTCAGGAACATTATAAGTTTGGTCTTTGAAGGTCTGATTTTTTTATCTCGTTTTCCCGTCCCAATGAACATTCGTTTACCGATTAACTTTTCATTGAGCCCTTAAATTTAAAAATCAAGTCTAAAAATGTGGTTCTCGAGACATCAAAAACTTCACACACAATGATGTGTAGGTAACGATTCGGTTTTAGTGATCGTAGTTGAAGAGTTGATGTTTGGAGGTATTGATAAAGACTGATGATTTGATAATATCGTCGAGTGAAATGGAAATGAGATAAATTTGATTAGTACAGCTAAGCTTTCATGCCAATACTTCGTTGCATGAATTTAATATTAATTATGTCATGAGCCCGGGAAGAATGATGGTAAATTCAAAGCTGAATACAGAAGTGACATTCAAGAAGTGACATTCATCCTCCATCCCATAATTAACTTTTTATAAGGTATATTATATAGAACAACAAGCAGACGAAGGTATCAGTTAATATGGCATCGTCTGCATGCTAAGGACCCGAGGCAGAATGGATGTGCCTGAGCATGGCAAGTTCGCTGCGGCTTCCAACACTGGCATATTTTGTCCGACACTCCAGGGAAAATCTCGGGAAGATTTTAGCCAAGCTGACACTCCTGCATAAACAGCCATTCACTAAAGAGATCGGCCCTAAAATATCGTGTAATGAGATGGGTAGGGATGCTGTTCCTGAACTATTTGCGACTCACGCGCCATTTAGAGCGGAAACGCGAAATTTGGTTCAATCAGAGAATTTTTTTCTCCAAAAATTGGCTTTGTCTCTCGTAATTGTTTTTTAACTATAGAATTACATCAGTTAATATTTGAGCCTGTCGGAAAAAGTAAAATTTTTCATCTCACATTGTTTCAATGTGATTATTACAAAAGAATTAAGGGGACCGACCTAGCTAAAATTTTCAATTTTGGCGTTTTTTGGTTTTTGTGCTCATCTGAAAGCTGGAATACTGCTCTTTCCAATGGTACCACTGCCATCTCTTAAATGAAAAAAGTGACGTTAGAGTCGATAGATATGGTCTTTACGAATCGAATGATATGTGTCTCGATGTTGTAGGATGATATTTGTGGGAGGAGATAGATTTTCTGAAGTACCCCTTTTTAGCCGTTTTCTATGAATTTCACGTTTTCTATCAATTTTTTTGAAAAATATATAGGAGCAAAATGTTTTTCTTTTCACATTTTACGTATGTATGTGAAGTTTCATGACAATCGGATAATAACTGTAGAAGTTTTCAAAATGCTAGGTCGATCCCCTAAGTTTAATAGAATAAAATTCTTGAACAAATTATTGCATGACATTAAAATTTTTCACAAAGTGATAACGTATGTTTTAAGAGCGATAAAATTTACAAAAAAAATCTAATAACTTAATACAGAAATTCAGAAGCCGGAGGAAAATAGGTTATTTTCAATTTGCAATTACACTAAAGTAAATCAATTCATTTAAAAGAATTGATCACGCATAAACTTTTTAAAAAGTTACCGATTTTTCTATTTGCAGCATCGTTGATCTCATTTTAATGCACTCAATTGATGTGCATGCACTCAATGTTGATTAATTATTCTGTTGATCCAGATAAATCAACAACAGTTGATGTACGAGTACGAAGCATCAACCCACGATCAGTAAACATATGATATTACCAGGAGTTTTGACTCGTACAAAATATATATAAAATCAACCGTTGATTGGTGCCCGATTAAATGATGATGCACGTCTGATATGGAATTGAAAATTATTCTTGTTAAATGTAAAGTAATTCGATCTAAGTAATGCAGATAACCGCGAGAAAATCAAAAGGGCTGTCTTAAAGCTCAATTCCTCATGCTTTATTCTGTCTTATTTTTTCAATTCAGTCCCAGTATCGTCGCCATTAATTATTAGAAGAATAATTACTTGTAAGTCTCATCTACATAAATTATAAGAATTTTTGCTTTGCTTCGTCATAATTACTATAAGAAATAACTATTTCAATATCTCTATTCCCAGAAGGAATAACTTATTTCCATCATCTTCATTACTTAGTAGTAGATTGCCATCAAATCCATCAATTAATTATTTTAGGAAATGTGTCATTTCTGTACATTTTTACGCCATGGAGAACGTATTTGGTATTTTTAGGATGAAATAAAATTTATTCTATTAAATTTCCAAATTTTTCTCGGTTAAGCTTACTCAAAACTTTAATTGAGCTTAATAAACCAAATGGAGAGTTATTTTAGGAGTTTATTTCTCAAATAATTTAACAGTGTTGAAATATTATGATAATGATGTATTTGCATCTTCATTTTTGCAACGGAATGATATCAATTTTTACGAATTATTATGCATAAAAATTATAAATTGTAAATTAAAGCACTCGACCAAAACAACTGTCATGACAAAAAATTTCAGCACACGCAAGATACATCACAATGAACAGATCAGATACATCGGACCAGGCAATAAGTCCAGCAGCCATCTCAATCAATCGTCAGTTATGGAAAGATCGGGTTCCAAAGGCAGGATCCCTTGTGAATCAAGTCACGAAAAGTTCAAGAATCGGCAACAGGCCATGGGCCTATTTCTTCAACGCCGACACTTCTATTCTATATAAGTTATAACTCTAAATTTATGCACGTCTTACGATTACGAATGCAAATAATTGCGCAAAACGTGCTTCATACAGTTTTTAAAAGTCTGTGAGCACAATAGGGAGAGTCAATAATCTTATTCTAGTGCATTCATATTTCACTTCCATAATTATTTGCAACAATATTAATTTCATATGTACCTATTTAAGTCTACAGAAACTGACAGGAAGATCAATGAAACTTATTTTTTTAGTTTGCCATTCAAATCTTTCTTTCTCAACATTGCGTCAAAGAAAGTTTGAGTTAGAGCTTTTTGCAGCACACACTGCTACAGAACTTTGAAAATTTGAACTTGCAGAATACAGAACTTTGTTTCAGTTGACACTAAGTCACTAACGAGTACGACAACCGCCAAAATCACTCTGAACCGCAGCACTTCTACTCAAACCAAATGAATATAAACCAATTTTCACAGTAAATTAAAATGCGTTCATAAAGGCAATTTATTGTCTAAGCTATATCATCTATATGTATTCCAATGAAATATCGTTATCTTCATGATGCTTGCTGCGGCTGCTGGGACCAAAAAATTTTCTTTCTGAAACCTCATGCCAACAAGCATTCGCTGCCACCGAAATTACGAAAATATTCTGGAAACTCCACGAAAACATTGTAAAACTCTAATTTATTATGCCCCCTGGAAGACGTATGCTAAATTAACGAAAATCTATTTTTCCGAATTCGATGTGCAATGTTGAGGCACAAAACTAGTGCACCACTCTTAACTTCAATAATTAGTAAAATAGACCTCACCGACTGAAGATCCGCCATCCAAATCATCATTCATAATGTTCATATATTGCGGCACGGCTGCCTTTCCCCATAAGCTAAATGTTCCATTTACCCAATGGGAAAACCATTTACCATTACAATCGTTTTAGTGGTTTTAGCCCACGCGCGATTGCATTACGGGGCAGCTACAGTTCGCCACTACTCGGTTGTTCTTATGCAACACGAAAGAGTTTTCTTTGCTTTTTTACTTCTTTACTCTGTCCACCAAAACGATCCGCAAGCTTTGAAAGCCTTTTTTTGCAAGCAAGCTTTGAAAGCCTTTTGCTCGCGGGAAAGCCTTTTTTCTAGCAGCCGAGCAGAGGAGCAGCGTTCCACGTTTCCCCTAGCCAAACAAACAAGTTTTCCCTTCTTTAAATTGAAAGAAAAAAAGTTACGTGGCACGACACCCTGCATGGTCGTATACAATTAGCGACCGAATTCGTGTCAGGCGTACGAAAATATACTACTCAGTTCCACAAGTTCGAGAAAAGACGATAAAATAAATCACCGTCCGAGAAAGCATAGAGCAATTTAGAAATAAGGGTAACCCCAATACATTCAGTAATTATAAATAAATTAAAATGTTGCTTAATTAAATTGAGTTCATCTCTTTTAAAATGTAAATTGATTTATGATGTCTCACCCAAATATATGTGAGTTTTGTTCGTTTGTGATAATTTTTGTATTGAACCTCATCCTAAACCTCCTAAATTTGATAAAAAAAGTCGAAATATAAACTACTTCAATCGGAAAAAGTTACAGTAATAGATCGTTGGCAATCTCAGACATAAACTTTATTACATTTTCAGTAATTCCTTTAGACTATTTTTCTATGAATAATGGGAATATAGTTAAACCATTCATCTCGTTTTCAGGATTGAAATGGTCTCGAAACTTTGCAAAATTTACCGGAATTTGGTCGTAGTTTTTTTTAACGGTTTAAAGGACCTCAGAAAATTGGTTCAAAATAAAGTGAGTAAATTAAATAATGAAACATCAGGTATTAGCAAAGGGGGTAGCAATTACTGCAGTATTCTCTTCCCTCTTTACTGCTGCCATTTTTTCTAATTGCACTGGAAGTGCAAATTTCAGGCAGAAAACATGAATCATTTTTTATCGTAGCTGCAGGAGAGGATGAGATAAAAATTTCAATTCTTTTAGAACATTTTTCAAAAGGTGATAAAATTACTTATTGCTAGACTATAGAAATATCAGTTGCTTCGAGTTCATCAATTATGCTTCAGAATATGAATTTACAAATATTGTGTACCATCAAGGCCCACTAGACCTGGGCGGAAAATTCTGAGGTGAAATTTTTCTTCCTCATTCGCTTCATTTGAATAAAATTGACAGCAATATTTTCCGTGTGTATTTGCGATGCAAATCGAGACAGTATCCAAATATCTGAATTGCATAGGGCAACATAGGGCAGCGCACCCCCCCCCCCCTTTTTTTAAAACTAAATTTTTTATGAAGTTCTAATTGATACGAGGTGTTTCTTTGTTTTGTTTAAAGGTACAAGTAATGAGGAATATATGATGTGAATTAGAAGCCTTTATGTTTATTCAATTTTTAATGAAACACTATTTTGTAAAAAGTGTCAAAATGGGCCCATTGCCCAACCCCTGGGGCAATGGGCCCATGGGCTTGGGGCAAGGCGCCCACCCTTGGTCCCTTTACCACAAATGCATATTTTTCGTTTAAAAATTAAAAAAACAATACTTTACAATTAAAATTAAGAAAATGTAATAAAAAATACGACATTCACTCATTTATTAACAACTCAAAAAATCGCTTAACTTGAAAAAAATATACTCTTGGCCTAAAAAATCTATCATTGACGTGAAGAAAAATATTTCATTGACCTAAAAATATATATCCTTGACTTGAAAAATATATCCTTGCGATAAAAAATTCGTCCTAAACCTGAAAAAATGTTTCCTTGTCCAGAAAAAATATATTTAGTTGATCAGAAAAAAACTTCGTTCTAGTTTCGTCCATAATCCAAATATTATGTGCAGAGAATTCGTATACGTAGTCGTGATTTCATCCAACACCATAAAAACTCATCAATTAAATTCAATACCAAGGTTGAGTTTAATAACTGATATAAATAATATTGAACACAATTTCAGATGTCAGGTATTCTTCAGTATAACACGAATAAAGTTTTACTAATATTTAACGGGAAATAGCAAATTGAATTGAAGTCCAACTTCTAAACAAATAAATCGGAACGAATAAAATTCTTCTTCTGTGACAATTTCTAACAGGAAGAATGAGAGAAATGTCTGTCAGACTGAGGTAAGTGTCGCGAGAAAATGGAAAGAATCACGTACCAACATTTGAGTAAACTGAATTCTCGATAATGCAAAATCCTTTCAAAGATAACGTTAAAAGAAGGGGCAAAAGTCCTGTGATTAAGAGATATTGACTAGTACACTATTTCATTCGAAGCAGGCAAACGCTTCAGGAAATTTATATGTCCACAATGGAGTTCGACGTCAGGGTTGTTTTCGTTAGTATTGAACTCTTTCCAACGCGCCCTCCCTATTTCAGCCATTTAAAGCGTTCGAGCCATACACTTTGTACTCGAGAATAAAGCCTACTGGTAAATAGGCTTTCTTTGTTTAAGCTTCCTTGCAAATGCTCTTGCACTTGGTTATTCTGCGCTTACGTATGTATTTAAGTACACCATGTTTTATTCTGCATCCGTTTCTAATGCGTTTATGTCCGTATCGAATGGGCCCTGTATTTTATTCTATATCAGAGCGAACCGTGTTTACTTCTCTCAATGTTCGTCCTGCATTCATCATTTTATTTCTTTGACTTAAATACGAAATGAAGATCAAAACGAAACAATATGAAAGACTTTTATGCGGGCAGCCTTTTTACGGTGACAAATTGTCAATCTTCACGGCATCACGCAGTAATAAATCAGTCCTCGATTTCCTTATCTAGTCAGCTCGAGAAATGAAGGCTACCAGTAGAAGCTCGAGGTTTAAAGCCTCTGACATGATCAAAAAATTTGAAGTTCTGAAATCAATCACTGATGAAATCAAGCACAAGTACTGAAATCAATCCAGCATTTAAATAATGCTTTATTGGAATAATAATGTTTCAAGGAACCAACAGGCCATATATATCAGCTTTCATCACAGTGTAGACATTGTTGTTTTAAAATATCATTTAATCGTTTAGCAAACACACAGCAATTAAGAAAAAATCTTAATACTCACTTGGGACCACACTAGTCCGCTGTACGACTTTAATTCCGAACGCATTAAACGAACGAGCAACGCGTTTGATATCAGGCAATGTGTTGGAAATTTATAAACCACTTTGAAAAATATATAAAAGTTTTAGTAGAGCTCCTGTCTTCTTTTTTGATCGAATAATTGGCTCTGTCATACAGAAGGTTTTCTGTTTGATCGAAATCAGGGTTCCTGTTATGCGTTGGAGTTCTACTCTTGGAATGTTAGGTTCTGTCTGGTAGAATAAACGGCATTTTTTACGACAGAGTTCCTGTCAGCCAGGCTGAATCGGTTCCTTATCGAATTTGGAGATCAAAGGAATTCAAAATAGAATATGACATGACCATATTGACTTATTTGAGCTCGACAGCATTCATGCCTTGCGGAGAATTTTCCTCAAGAAAAATGTTCTCAACAAATCATCGAACTTGTCATCTTAAAATATTTTTTGTCAGCATTGTTATAGTCGCACAAAGACGTTGACAGCAGGTTTTTTGCCGTACCAATTTTTGAAAGTTGATGGAAAATTTAATGGATGAGATTCATGGGAAATGAGCACAGGACGAAGTGAAACAATGCATGAATAAAAGTATAATCGCTGATCAATAGGCGCCTGCAAAATATCCAAAATCTGCAAAACCATCTCGAACAGCAAGTAACTCTACCAATTAAACCTATTAAATCAAAATTTATGGGTTTGACAACTATGTAACTCCAGTTGAAAGTCATTTATGGCGGTTTTACGAGATGGTTTTTAAAAATGCATCTGTATAGTGAAAAGATAATTACCTTAACAGTCTCTCGTCAAATTTATGAACGTGCAACAACCTCAGCAATATTCAGCTAAAAAGCCCCGAGAATCCCCCATCTCCTCTTTTTATCCAATTCTGCGCATGAAAAGCAAGCCTCTATTCTAAACTCAATTTCCTCAGCCAGTCGTACTTCCAGACACCTGAAATTCTCTCTTTGACAAATCATTCTAATACCAGTGCGTCTTACCTCATTTTCACGTATCAACTTCGAAAATAATCGTATATTCTTAGTTTTTCCCAGAAGTAATTTTTTTCAGGAATTTTAGAAAACTAACAGGTTAGCCCGACCTTGTAATTGAGAATCATATGACAAGAATCCCGTCATATAGAATCATGTTTATTATAATAGGAAATCTATAGATAATGTATGCCAATTAATTTATGGCAATTAACATTTTAAATTGAGCTCCTTATATCTAAGTGCGGTTTCAGATATGAAAATCTGTTTCTCAAATCAAATTTAACTAAAAAAATCTCAAATAAACTCCCAATTTTTCGTTTAACCCTAACAAAGTTCGGGCACCGCCAACGCTTATGCTTAAGATTCGCTATACACATGAAATCTTACATTTATTCTGGGTCCGCTTGGCCACCCGATCGAAAACAGTTTCTGGTCGGAATTTTTTCCCGACCTTGGAGTCAATTGACAGCATGAGAAGGATTGTAGTCATACCGAGCTTGCAAGCTGTCCAGAGGCTGTCCTTCAAACCCAAAATCTGAAGAGGACGCACCAAGAGCTTCTGATTTACGTGCTCGCCGAGTCCTGAGCGGTCCCTATTGCTGAGTCAGGCCCGAAGCTAAATTTTTCTCGGGAGCCATTGAATCCTAGTCTTGCTTAATATTCACCTACATTGCTTAATAATAGCCCACAAAATAATACATTTTCCTGTCTAGGTTTTATCCCGCAACGGGAAATATTGTGGATACGCGTTTCAGCCAAAAACGCCCATATGTAAATTTGTAATGCCAGCAACAAACACTCGTATAAACTTCAACAATTATATGTAAATTTTGCTTAACACGAAATTAAATGTCAGCAAACGTCAATATACATTATACATTAGTGTCGTTCATGATTTTAGAAAGTATTTTCGAGAATAGAGTTTAGTTTTCACACAACCAAATACTGATAGATTCGAAGATTACAATCGGCCTATTTATGGAGAGTGAACACTCGGAAAATTCCAATTCGTAGGCATGGGTAATAAAAGTAAATGGAGCCTTAATCAGAGCGATTGTTAAGATTAGAGTTAGAGTTTTATCCAGGAAAGTTTTTTCATCATCAACTGTACGTGGTCTGAACCAATAAAAACTTCTCCCTATAAAATGTACAATCATCTTTGACTAGTTTTCGCGTGTGAATGAAATCTAGGAAGATTAGTTCATCTGTCACAGGATAAAAGTTGCACTAAAAAATGTTCGAATGCAATTTTTGAATGAACTCAATTTTCGCCTAGTGAGCCCGAAGCGTTGGAAGTGAATGAAATATTTTTAAAAAAATTGCATTCTTCACTTGTCTCCGCGTAAGCAGTGAGCCGGCAAGTGATGTACGGATGCACTTCATACAAGTCACAGACCTCGTTGAGCGCGGAAAACCTAGCTGAGTTGGCATTGCTTATCATTGTTGTTAAAAAATTGTAGTAAAATTTCTTTAGTGTAAAATTTTATTCACTAACCACGGCTGAAACCTTTTCATGGCACGTTCACTGTTCAGTAGTGATAATTACTACATATATTGGCAATTATTTAGTCTTTAAATAGAATAAATAAAAATTTAGTCTTCTAATAGAAAAAATTATTTAAATTAATTACTAGAAAATAGTAAATAGAAAAATTTAGTCTAAATATTTGAATATTTAGTCTTTAAATAGAAAAAAATTTTGAACACTGATACAAAGAGCAGTGTCGCAGTTTGAATTCGGAGCAACTGATAGTCCCAAATGAACCCACATAGCTAGTTTACATTAGAATTATCGAACGTTCGAACAGGTTTACTACACAATGGGACGCACCGCCGCACGCTGCTAGATTGTTTAAACTGGCGCTCCAGCTGTCAAAATAATATAATATTTTTAAATATTTCAAATATTTCCAAAAATGAAGTCAAGATTAATGCTTTTTCTATGTATTGATGCAAATAACTCAGAAACTCCGAGTTATAACTCGAAAATCAAACCATAATTCAGACTTTAACATGCAACACACACATGAGTAGGAGAGAAGCAAAGAACACCGTTGCTCCTTGATTTTATACGCACTAGACACAGAGCTCGCTTTACCGGTCCTGCAATACAGCGGTGCTTCCAATGAGATTGGTTGGACGCGCCCCAGAAAGAAGCATATCACTATAATTCTACGGCTAGTGCTATAGCTTCGCACAAGTTCTGCGGCTTTTGCCATACGTCGTCTCGCACCACCCATTTCTGCTGACGCAAAGAATTCCAGCAAGAATTTCATGTTCTTAACATCGGACTTTGTTGTCTGTAGTGACGGTGGAAGGCATCAAAGCTACTGTATCTTTCACATCAAAACTTTGGAAGAAAGTTTGTTTATATTTTGTGTTTTTATATGTTCTGAATATAATGCTTTCAACTTATTGTTTTTCATAACGTTGTTTTTAACATCATTTCCTTCAAATATCAACATCAGGACAAAGAAGTTTCATAAATTCATCGAATTAAATTTTTTATCGGTTATTCGCGCATTGATCTCAATACTTTAACTCTCAAGTGGTGTGAGACTTCGATACTGAAAGAAAGTATTTTTTATACAATACAAAATAATGAGGTCATACTAAGACCGATTTTTTGGTTTTGTCTTTCCACTATTATCCATCTTTCATAAATTCAATGTTTTTCATCGCACAATCAATTATTATCGTGATTAATGTAAAATATAACTTTGAGGATTCTTATAACTACCAATTGTATTGTAGTATTTTAAATTATAAATTATTTATCGGAATAAAATAGTGCAATTAACGATTTGTTTCCAATTTCATATTTTCAAAAAATAATTCGATAATATTTGGAATTAATGAATCATTCACTCTACCTTTTTGATCGAATAAGCTAGCTCAAATTCATGGAACTTGTCAAATTTCTTCAAGAAAATATGACTTCAGCATCTGTTTGTAACTGATACTGCACAATCTTTTGAGGACAGTAAACAAAAAAAAAATAATGTTCAATCCTATGACACGTTCGATAGAAGCTTTTGAATGTGGCAGAGCAATTCGATACTATATGGAAATGAAGGTTTATTCACTCTAAATTTCGATCAAATAACCTTAAATTCATGGAAGTTTATCAAAGTTCTTCAAGGAAATATGACTTGAGTATGTGTTGTAATAGATACTTCACAATGTTTCAGGAAAAATAATTAATATTCACTCCCATGACACGCACGATAGAAGCTTTCGAATATCGCAGAACAATGCACTGGACATGAGTTAAGTCTCAACAAGATATTCATAATCATTGTTTGATGTGAGCTTTGATATTTTTTTAATAGAGGCGTGCATGCTTTTTGCTGGTTGCGTCGTCATTGCAATCAGCAATAATGATGCTTTTCATCACAGAAGAATAATTATTTCCGGTCTGACGCTGGAGAGTCTGCGACCACACCAGACGCTGCGACTAGAGTTATTTGATTATTATTGATGTATGCCCTTGAGTTAAACAATTTCATGAACAAATAAAACAAAAAATATAACTCAGTACTCACTGCAGTGAGTAACAGAGAGCGCATTTTCTCGTAGACGAAAACTTGAGGTCACGGGCGGACAGACAGACGGACGGACAGACGGACAGACAGACAGACAGACGGACATGGCGAGCACAATATAGTGCATTTTTTCCATAAATGAGAAAATGTGCTAAAAACCTTAGCGAAACTATAAATTGTAAAATTTGAATGGTTCTGCGGGGGGAAGAACTTTAAATAAATTGCTCTCAAGAACATCAATAAATCAATGTTCTCCCAGCAACAACATTCAACACTTCGCATGCACACTACTAAGTTCTGTGGGGGAAAGAGCATCAAAATGAATGGCTCGATCATAGATAAATTGAATGTCTCTCAGCAACAACCAGGATTGCTGTGCATGAACGCGACTATAAAATTATTCTGTACAAGAGCGTCTAAATGAATAGTTCACGGGCCAAGTTCTATTTTCTAAGGCGTTCGTGGTTGTGTAGGCGCAGTTCCCAGGCTAAAGCGCCCATTTAATTAGAAATTCTTTCTCTCAAAAAGGTCTTCTTCTAACGACGCTGGTAAGTACAGCGACCTCGGACAATTCACTCGCATATGAGCTAAAAAATACAAAAGTTCATGTGACACCACAAATTACAATTTTTGTCCAGCTTATACTTACATTGTTCCTTGCAACAATCGTATTCTTTGCTTTGGTTCTTACAAATTTCTTAAATTTATTTGTCAGTGCTTATTAGATTTCTTGTAATATGAATTCCAAGATTTTTGTGGGACACGTTAAAACTTCTATCAGCGAAAGACATGCAATCATATTTAGAAATTTATTATTGCAGAGCTTAATTTTTGACATTAATTGCCACTAGGAATTTTAGTTCCAAATTTTGAATGTAAAGTGGAGAAAAACCATCCCAATATACCGAGGTCAACCATTGAATAGTTTCAATGTTTTCATCGTGAGCCTCAAATATTAACTTGGAAGCGCAATACCTGAAGGCAGTGAATTTGGATCTTACAAAATATAAGTACGTCTTCCAAAAACAAAACGCAACTCAAGGGTAGGCCCAGTAATCCGAACTCTAAGCAGTATTAAGACGCGGTCTCAGTTATACAACGCTCGGAAAACACAATACTAGACTTCAAACAGTACTTAGCTTTGAAGAAAATGGGACGTCATTTAGTCTTAATGCATAAAAAATTATGCAAGCTCACTCATATAACATCAAACATGTCAATCAGGCGAGAAAATTTATTTGCCACGTCTTTCGTGTAGGTAAAGTAATCTCTTGCGGCTTACAAAACTACAGTTAAGCCTTGAATAATTTTAATGTTTTATATCTTCTACTATTGAAGAAGTACATGCACAAATGATATAATTTATTAACATAATTTTTTAAGCAATTAAATTCACAGGCATCGACGCATCGAGCTCGATCAATTATTCGCATTCTCTTCCAAGTCCAAGGTTTGGCCGACCGAAACCAAGTTTTATTTATCTGATGGTTTTTCTCTTAAAGTTGTTGAGATCTTGGCAAAATTAGTTGTGAATATTTCAATTATTTCCAATTTTGGAATATATATTATTGGTTCTTTTGAATTCTCCTTTCACTCTTCATTTTGTTAAAATTTATTATCTAACAACGTCATTCCGTTTGTCTCGTGTTAAAAGACATAAAAGAAGCTCATTAGTTCAATTGCAATTATTGTTACCTTAACTTTACCAGTGTGAAGACCTCCTGCTCAAACCGTGTTGCTAGTTGAGTTCAATCTTGCTTTTCTATACCTTAATTTGAGTTTTTGCGCGAGTGTTTTCATTTTCTTTTGTTCCATTTAAATGCATGTTAGAACTTCTGTGTTCGCTCGTTCAAGATCTTGCTGGGCTGGCTTTACGCCAGGGTTGAAACCCGTAGGGTTATTGGCTCCTTGGAGCTTCAGAGTTTAACCGCTTTTTGCCACTAGCCTTAGTGCTGTGAATTAATTTGCATGCGCTTATCTCTTTAAGTTCGAACGAACACTCCTATTACTGTTTTCACTACTTTCTTTCTTATAGTTCTCTACATGAGAACTTTTGTCTAGGATTCCTCAACGGAAACAAATAGGTTAGTTATTTTGTTTATCTTGATAGTGTTATTATTCTGATTTCATTTGATCATATTGAAATTATGGCATTATAACTGGAATACGTTTATTAGGCTTAAGATCTTTATCAGTCTCATTCAGATAAGAATCCACCCAACAAACTCTACTTCAAATTGGTCATCCACCCTGCCTCTTCTGTTTATTTGTGATGCTGCTTATCATTGATTGTTGCGTTATGTTGCCACCGGCAATATGGTGAGAATTGGAGAAAGAAAGAGAGACGTTCAACCTGAAACAGTGGCCCATTCATTTGACAGTCAATATTGTTTTCTCGACTTGTAATGTTCGATCCAAAAACTTATATGCGTATTCTACTGCAGTGCGTTCCACATCGAGCTTATCGATTCCTCCTGGCTTCGTTTTGCGAACTACTTCTTTTTACGGATTCACTTCAATAAAATTTTCAACGGTTTCATTGTTCTTTAATTTCCATTTGAACAAAAAAAAACAATAGTTTGTTACAAAGATCGAGTGTGATTTGGCTCAATACAAAGTTTATTTAAATTTTTTCAAAACACATGCACGTAAATCCAGAAAACTACGATTGGCAGTAACTTCGTCAAACATCAAACATACCTGTTTTATTATTTACATCTTAAAGGGTTTTTACCGAACCAGTGTGAAACCGTTCCTTGAACATTTCGTAAAAAGAGACTTTTACCGCCGCACTAGGAAAAATCTTTGTTATATATAAAGACGAATAATTTTATTTTCAAGCATCACATCACATATCCCGACCCTATATGTGAAGGAGGTGACAATGCTTTTTAACGTAATTTTTTTATGTTTTAAAATCTTACAATGATTTAAAATCTTCTAAAAAATTTAAATGAAGATCAACACTAATTTTACAGCAAGGCGTCAGGCGTTAAAAACTGGTGAGTGCTTGTTTACAAAATAAATTTTAAATTGGAGTTGAATGTTTTAAGCGTGTACTTTCCAACACACATGCATGTAATTTCATTTCACTCGGGAAATTTCACAAAGAAATTTGAAATTATTAGTAAATATTCATATATTTATCTTAATATGTTAATATTTACCTTAATATTTAATTTATTTGCAATAATTTATTGACGCAAAAAAAATAAATAACTTCAATCTTAAGACAATGTTATACTCTTTCTAGTAACCATAGAAAATTTTAAAGGAAATTTCGTAGCAAACAATTACATTCCTTTGCGTATAAATCATGAATACAAAAATTATTTTATGGCAATTTGAGAAGATCAAGACGTCAGCTCGTAGTAACAAGAATTTGCGGCAACCAGACGTAAAATGGAAACTTGAAAGCAACTTCGCTTGCCGTAACCAGGAGCAGTAAAGTGAACGCTGGGCGCCGACGATCCAATATTGCGACTGTGCACCGCATTCCGAATTCTATTTTACAATTTGGACCTGAAAGAAATGTAGGCTTTGCGTTCCGAGTTTAATATCATGACTCTTTGAAGGCTTCAGCAGTTATTTAAAGGGAATCCTACCTTTGGCTTTGGCAGTAGTAAACTGCAAGCCTGGGATATGTGATGATCCCAGGATAGCAGCCATACAGATTCCGAATTTTTTCAAAGACCTGAAGCCCTCTAAGATACTGTATATTGCTTCTGATTCAAGTTAGGCGTCTGAATATCTAGTCCTAGTGTATCTTTACGTATATCTTTCATTACGTTATCTCTTTACGTTACGTATATCTTTCCATAATTAATGAGAGCTAATGTATTTCATAATTGTATTATTATATTGGTAAATTACTCATTAATGCTCCAAACAAATTTATTTTTCGCTATTCTTAATAAATATATGTACCTAATATTTATATAAAAAAATTTGTGTACTTGTAATTTCAATAAGCTTTGACTGCCGCAACCAAGTCAGATGCAACTTCACGCTGAACGCCAGCGCAATCTTATACAAAGTTACTTAAATTAATAAAAAAACTTGTTTTCTGGTAAACCAGTACTTTTTAAAAACCAATGCATTTTAAGGGGCTGCTAGAGCACATATTCGCAACAATCGTATCGGGTATTACATAGGTATAAAATAATATTAATAATATGAAAACGCTATAGTATTGCAGAAACAAGAAGAGGAGTTAGATCAACAATGTAACTATGATTTCAAATTCATATATACAAATTTAATTAAAACAGAAAATATTTTTCTCTTCATAAGTAAATGACAGTTAAATGGTCCGATGTTAAATATGGAGTTAAAAGACTTTTTTCATGATTATTACTCGAGTTCGAAAAATATTCAAAGGATTCGTGTTAGTGATAGTGGCAGAGATTGAAGTAGTGAGCAAGCAACAATCTCTCGTTTCAAAAATTTAAACAGGTTTCGAAATTCAAGACGACAGGATTCGGAATAATGGAATTTGTAGCATAGTGTTTGAAGTACGGGAATCTAAATCTCTGGACTATCTGACCTTGAATCCCAGACAGGTTAAGCTGCTAGTGCTGTTCTCATTCAAGCTGTCTCTGATAAAAAGAAAAATTATTTTCTGTAACGCATGCTTGCTTCTTGAATATTCTTACATCATCAATAGCAAAAACAAACAAATATTCCTCCTTGTAGATTGTCCTTAAATTGATGATTTTTTTATAACTTATTCCACTAACTTCAAAACTTCGGTGACGATCTGCTTTAGAATAGTTTTGATGCCGAAATTCGGAAGATTTGTAAAATAACAAGTGAAAGCCCTAACAGTAGTTCCAATGTAGTTTTTAGTTATAATCAATTACAATATAATCGAATTGTTGCGATTTTTTTTATAATTTATAATGTTTTAGTTTAGCCTCAGTTTTTAACATTTTTGTTTGATAAGAAATAGTTCTTATCAATCAAGATTTTGCTTGATTATTCTTTTGACCAAAATTATTGTATGTTTGTCTTATTCATGCTAAACTAATCAAATTGAAGCGGAACGCTGAGAAAATAGTTTTTTGATCCAACGGAATTGTTTTCAGCAGGAAATTTCTAGTTACGGTAGTCGTCGAATAAAGAATTACAGAAAATCTTAACATTTCTCACTTGTTCGGCGATATCTTAAAAATGATAGTTAAACAATAGTATAATCTTCAAATCCTGCATCTGCATACTCTGATTTGTCACTCACAATCGCCCTCGATATCCCATGTGACGCTGAAGGTGAATCTGTTCATGCACGTTAATTGCTAAGTTAAATTGTTAAACAAACACAGACATTTCGTTAAATATTGATCAGTTTATATATATTCGTAGGCTCTGTTAGTCCCATTTACTCACATACAGGTAGCTGTTCAAGATGTCTCCAAACAGCTTTGATACTAAGAGGGAGCTTCAATTAGGAAATTGTATTTTTATTCATGTGGGATTGAGTAAATTGCACATATTTTTTCTTTAAATATTACTTTAACTAGAACTGAGTACATTGGCCTGATGCTACAACGTTTCTGATAATGCACTCATCCGGCTTCTTGCTTAATTAAATTCTTGTCATCTGAAACGTGCTGTATCTACGCCGGCATTCAAATTTTCTAACTTGTCCACGTCTGGACCAACTGTAATTAATAAAATCTAGACACGAAAATGTGAAATTCACGCTTAACTGATTTTAGAAGAGAATGTATAGTCTAGAGAATGGAAAATATATGTAAAATTAAAAAAACTTGAGCTCGAACTTGGTTTTCTCCCGACACAAAAAATATCTGAGTAATATTGAATTTAAAAATGCTGCGAGGAAGAATGGAGCTGGGTCGCAACTTTTTATTATAATTATCTAATATTTTTCGACAGCATAGTTAACCGCAGTTTTTCATGAAGTCAAGAGCAATCTTGTTAATTAAACGCGCGCGACACAGGCCGGATGACGAGTTCTCTCGAGACCACTTTTCTGTCCCTACAACTAAATTAACTCAGACAGGCTCCAAGTTTTAATCGATAGTTTTTTAACGGTGCTGCTCTCAAAATCCTTCTTTCAAGAGGAATATTTTAACCTTTCTTCGATATTGGTTCCTGGGAAATTAAAATAGTTCCTCAATGGTCTCAAAATGGAGTTCATATTGAACGCATTGAGGCTCGGTCTTGCACGAGCTGCTGCAAGAGCTTGAAAAATCGTAAATTTTACATAGAAAATTAGAATAGCAGTATTTTGGTGGTACTGAGCCTATCCAACGAATCTATTGAAGGATTTAAATAGTTTAACGGAGTCGGTCAAGTGGTCGTATTATTTGAATGATGAAGAGGACGCGTTGAGCTATATTGAGTAATTCAAGAAAAGAACGGATGCTAACCAGGCTACGTGAATTAATGAACGATTGACAGGATACTCAATAATCAGTTTCAATGTTGTTCATAGTATGCAGATACGTATAGGCACTCGTTGATCAAACTGTTGGGGACTAATAAATAAATAATATTCTCTGACCCCGAACACTTGACGAATGATCGCAAATAAAAAGGATGAATAAAAACTGATAAATTAAGAACTATTCTAACGAATGAACGATAAATACAAGAAAACAAATTACACAAATATAAACCGTGTCTCTTTCTAACCCTTGCCTATTAATTCCTCATCGTGTCCTAGGTTCCGAGCCCCGCTGAAAAAGCAAGATTAAAGACAAATTAAGGACATGAATTAACGGAACACTAACAAATGAATACATATAGCACACATAAATAATTTTCAATATCATCAGAAAGGCCACCTTTATATCAACATTGAAGATTAACACGATAAACTATGCAAGTACCAACCTCCGTGCATGGTGGTTCACATAACATTTTGGTTACTTGGTTAAGATACGGCGCAGCACCGACGAAGGTATTAGCGCCCCTACACATAACATTGACAAGGTACAGGGCGGGTCTACACGTGGAAACTCAAAAAGGAAAAACAGGCACAGGGAAAGGAAAAAGGTACAGGGAAACTCAAAAAACAAATGACAAAACACGTAACCTAACTATCTATGAAATTATTATATTTAAAGGCGGTCCCTAACAGTGCTTTAAAGCATCTTATGCATTGGGAAATGATCGAACAGAGATCTTAAATCAATATTATAGTGGGTTGTCTCGAACTTATCTTATATCAAATAATCCATTTGCGTCACGAATAAGCGGCGATTAAAGATGAAACATAAGCAGAGTCATTACATAGTTTAAGATCAACAACTATTCTTCAAAATGGATAACAATGAAAACAGCAAACGGCAATTTTCTTAGTTTCATGAAATAACTTGACTATCGACGGCTCTATAGTTGACTGGACCAGCATTGATTCACAGATTCATTTAATTTACGGAATTTCATTAAAAATTAAGAATAGAGTCGCACGCTCAGGTGATCAATGTACAACTTTGAGCGTATAAGGGGTATTTAAATAAATCTGCATCAATGAAACATTCGGGATAGCACAGCCCGTCTGAGAATAAGCTTCCCAGCGACACACAATTGATTAACCCGCCTCTGGCTGAGCATGACATTGCCAGCTAGTGAGAGAGCTAATTTCTGATGTGAAGAAAATAGAAACAGAAAATTATGACTCGTGTGGCTATAACGCTTGAACATGAATACAAAGTGCTAAAAACATATAAATATGACCAAATATATAAAATGATTGCATTCGTATCCATCACACCACCATGATGAATTTCTGGCCAAGGGAATTTATCAAATAACCGGGCATCTAAGACTTCAAATTGAACCCAGAATTCCATAAATCAATTTTTCAGATCTAGTGTTTTATGTTACCAGCTTGCTGATCTATTTAACTTCACTACTTTTTTCCTTGGTTGAACATTAAAGATTTCTATTAGCTCTCATCCAAACAGTTCACGTTATTTAAAAAAATTGAGATAGTCCGCATCTTCAAACCCGTCATTATTTTATATGTTTGTCATTTCCTAAAATTCTAAAAAAATATGTTCTAGGCTGCTAAATAGAATTCGATTCATCGTCAATCGCTTTAAAATCATACCTCTATCATTAAAAGCAATCAATTACGTTAATGTTCAAATTACATCCCAAACTTGTAATTAATAATAGCTAGCAAAACATTTGTAGGCAAAGAAATGGTACATTGGAATTTGCTATTAGTGCGCTTTTGTCTATCGACTAATTTCAGCAATAATGAAAATATACAGCAAAATAGTGTTCGATTATATCGCATTACTTTATGGCACATCCACTTGAATGTAGTCATGTATTTGAGCCGGACATTAAATATTCATTTTATTTCTCTGGCTACCAAAGTTCACTTTACAAATATAGTCTTGACTTGCTTCCTAGACTTTTATTCGAGAGCTTCGTCACTGGTCAGCAAATTTTAGCTCCGGTATCAATTAACTTTCTACAAGTAATTGAAAAGTTATTGATGTATTTCGTTTCAAAAGGGCCAAGGAAAGTGTCAATTAGGATAAATTTTAAGCTCTTTTTACTGTGCCTACAATGCACGAGTCTAATACATATTCTTCATCATATAAACAAATTCTGGAAACCTGTTCACAGTATTCCTCTCAACTGGCGCTATTGACCGAAAGACAGGCATGTGTACAAAGCCTGCCGGCATTCATCTGAGGAAACAGAATCAAAATGGATCTCGGAAACCTAATATGCCTATATGCTGTACACTTTATTTAATATGTGACCAGCCAATACTCGACTGTCGAGTAACGATTCTGTGCTGACGAGTAAGTCATTGATATGTAACACATCGTACAATTTTGACTCTCAAGTCACTGAAGTTCGCAGCCTACTACTCCAAAGCTGATGCGTCGATATACGCTAAACATCCTCTCGATAAACGCAAAACAAGTCATTTGTATGAATATTAATAACTTTTGCTAAGAATTGTTAGAATGGTTCGCGTGATACGATCAAGTTATAGCACGCAAAAAGTTCGGGGACTAGAACTATCATTAATGTTTCACTAAGGGCTCGAGCAACAGTTCAGTAATTTATTAGAGTCTTTTCACTGTTGAAGAAATTATTTTTACTGTCCTGAATAATTCACCATAGTTGAGTAAGTAAGAGACATTAGCAGCCAAACCTTTACAACGAAAATATTTTATATCGCTAATATCCCAGCTCCAGTAGAAAAATAAAATAATCATCCACCTTAACGTCAGCCGTGAAAAGCTGTGGCGTTATCGGATACATATAAACTACCATCCATCAATATTATCCAATTAAAGGTCAATACAAGAAAATTTTTTACTTGTACGAAAAAATTTTTACCTGAAAAATGAAAGGCTGCGCTCAGGTTCTGTAGTGCTTGCACCTCTTAACATCGTTCCACAGTCGAGTTTGGCTGGCACACTTCGAGATTTTCCTTAGTCGCGTCCCATTATGCGCTCTTCGACGACGTTATTAGACGCAAAAAGCAGGGTTGTGAAGGGTTATTGACCATTTTTGTCAATTATCAGCTTCACTGGTTCGCTGGCTTTAGAGCTGCCAAGAAATTTCAAGAAGTGTTCAAGAAATTCTGATCCGAAGACCAACATCGTAAACGAAGCATTGTCCCTTTAGATTGTTCAAGTTTCAATACCGGGTAAGTCTTTCATCAGTAGATTGATGTTCTTTTTTCCTTCTCGCAATTGTACCAATCTTGCGCTGTAGTGACGAGTAATTCATGAATGAGTTTACGGCGTTTTGAATGAAGATTGAGGTTGCGCTGCAGCATTTCTCAACATTGGCGGGCGTTGCCTTCATCTTTCCATAAGCTATTATGAAGACCAATATTCCTGGAAGGGCCATTTGAGTGGCCGGCTAGAAAATAAAAAGTTTTATTTTTTTAGTCAGTGACGTTCATATGACCTTGTGTGAAATCACGTATGATGTCTTCTGTTGTAATTTTTATGAGGTTTTTCTGGCTCAAAATTTTTTCTTCACCGGGTAAAAGTTAATTAAAGAAATAAGTAAGAATTTCCGCAAGCTGAAGTCAAAGCACTCGAGTCCGTACGACAACGGCAAGTGGAGTTAAAACGGGAGCGTCTGGCCAAAAATTTGGATTTTGGCTTTTCCGGCTTTTAGTCTCATCTTACAGCTGAAATTGTGACCTATCCAACGGAACCAAAACCATCTATATATATATGTACGTTGATTTATGCGTTCACGACAGATCGCGAAAGGGTTAAGGATTGTGGAGTTCTTTCACATTTAACATAGGCGAAAATTCTCTGCCGTGCACTTAAGTAGATAGACGGTCTGACTAAGCTGCGCATTAGTTACCCGGCTGCTGTCGTGCGGACAGGTTCTCATGCAGTCATTCGTACCATCCTTAACTGAATTTGAGCTCCAGTAACGTCTAGTCTTGCATGCTTGCCCCCTTGAATGCCTATTTCGAGGTGCTCGGGACTATGTCGAACTTTATGAACATTCTCACTTATTGTCACTGCAAACCTATCTCCTCCTAGAGTTTTTGAGTTACAGCGATGAGAGATACACCGTTCGATTCGCAAATAAAAGATCTAGAGATTAGTCTTAGTTTTTTTCAAATTTCGTTATAGTTTTGAAATAATTTTGAAAAAGGGGGGAGAAATAGGGGAAATTTAAAAATTTTCGAAAAATTTACGAAAAATGCTCCTCGCCCACAGAAATTCAAATTTCGAAAAAAGCTATGACAAATCGATAGATATGGTCCTTACCTATTGAATGATATGCGTCTGGATGTTGTAGCTTCAAAATCCTAGGAGGAGAAAATCCTTTTTCGGCCGTTTTCTACGAATTTCACGTTTTTTTAATTTTTTTTTCGAAAAATTGACCTGAATGAAAGCTGTCTATTTTTTGGTTTTACACATGTGTACCAAATTTCAAATAGCCGAGATAAAATTTTGGCTAGACGCACCTTTAAAAAAATTATGACGAATGTAAAAAGATCCTAAATGTGCTAGAAAATTTTCGCTGTTTTTCTGAAATGCAAGTGGTTTTGAATAATTTATGATTTTTGTGCTCCCTTCAGTGTTTCAAGAATATGATTTTTGTAGATTCCCTTTTTTAAACGGATTCCAACAAGGTAAACGATTTAGAATATATTGACGATCAGGGCGTCTGAAGGCGCTCCCTTGCAATTTTCGGAACAGGCGCTCCCTTGTCACTTTGCTCATGCAAAGTAACGAAATTTTCACTGTCATCATAACCAGCATTAGCTCAAAGAATGCTTGGTAATGTGGCGAGGTACACAGGGTCTCATTAAGTGATATTGTTAACACAGTTCTTAGAGTCCCACATGCTAGGCTTGACAGCAAACCTTTAGATACGCAGCACCAAGCATGCAATGAACTTAATTTGTACGCTAGCGCAACCTTCCTAACGGTTCCTCCGACCTTTCTATCAACCGGCATATTGGTGACTGATCTTTAAATAATAAATGCCCAGTACTTAAATTATTATACTTGTCTAGCCGGTATCGAAACATGAATCATTTGTCAAATTCAAATATTGCACGTATGGTTCAGAGTTTCCCTCGAAATACAGTATGTGATAAATGTAACCGGAATAAGGACAATTATTGATCAGTTAATGCCGTAAATATCGACAACGTTGGCATGAAGAAATCCTCTATGCATCTATGAATAAGTCAACAAATATTGAATATATAGACACTCGTGGCTTGAAGCTATTGCATCCAAACAGCAATTGGCAGCAAATAAGACAGGGACTTACTACACTCGAGGGACATCGTTGCTGAGACATATCGCTGCAATTAGAGCTCTCCTAATGGCCGTCTAATTCACAGACTCCTCATGAAAAATGCAGGAGTCGAGGACTTGCTCGAATGATCTGGAATGCTCACTCAATGAGTGGAATTCAGTCTGAAATGCAAATAATTGTCATTGAATTGCTGCATGAATGAATTTTAAATATGAGAAAGACTAAGTGAGAGATGCAAAACGATAGCGGAAGTCGAAGCTGAATTTTTCATGCATGAAACAAAATTAATAAAACGTTCTGGAGTAATCGTGACATCTTCCCATTTGAAAAATTATCTTAAAAGGATTCTATCCCTTAACAAGGTTATTGTTCATACTTGTTATCTATATTTCTCCTGCCCCAAAGCAATTATACTTACAGGTATCGCATTTATAAAATGTTCTCCGGAGATCATGACAGTGTACGGGAATATAATTCTTATTTGATAAATCAGGGACGAAAACAAAATAACCCAGTTATTTGTACGTCACTGTCAACACGAGATTCTGACGATACCATGGCCATCTGGGGCTGAAATTTTATTCTTCTTGGTCATTGCTCTGACGAAGTAATATGTCTCGAACTACATCGTCCCAAATTACAGCGTTATCGGAGTTCGTGTGACTCTTTAACCGTGAGGTTGGTTTCTGACCAACAGAATTAATTATTAGTTCTCTCGTAGGTGTATGGAAGCTTCATCTCCAATCCTGCAATTTCATCTCCAACTGTTTCTGAGCCGTCATGCTTGACTCTTCGTAGACGGTGAGATGCTGAATACTTGGATTAAAATTTGATATTGCTCATAAAAATGTGAGGTCGTTTACACTCGAAGTGAGTCGTGCATTACAACAATATTGCTAAGCTGAATGTACCTTAAAATTCTTAGGCACTTGAACCAATAGCCGGTGCACCTAAAATCGTTCACTGAACTGAACTCTCAACGACGGACAGCCAGTAATGCTGCGGCGGGTGCGGCCTGCCGAAAAACTCTTCACAAAACTGCTCTCCAAAAGACCGAGTTTAACCGCAAGACGCAACTGGCGCCTGAAATTGAAGCTGACTTTAATTAGCTGGCAGCCTTATATTGACAGACCGAGTGTCTCTTGTCATGTTTATAAATATTTAAAATCTGTTACACTTGCATTTTCAAGTCCAAAATTGTTAACAAAAACAGTCAACAAAATGATCAGAACTGAAACTTCGGTAAATTTTGGATTTAAATACAGTTTAAGGGGACCGACTACCCTCCGGAAAAACTTCTACAGTTATTATCCGATCATCATGAAACTTCACATATATACGTAAAATGTAAAAATAAGAACATTTTGCTTCTATAAATTCTTCGAAAAAATTGATATAAACGTGATATTCATAGAAAACGGACAAAAACGGGTACTATAGAAAATCTATCTCCTCCTACAAATATCGTCCTACAACATTCAGACACATATCATTCGATTTGTAAAGACCATATCTATCGACCTAGCCATCGTTTTTTTTCATTTTCCCCATATTTATTTTTTATGCGCGTTTTTTTCCATTTTTTCACTTTTTTCACCCCCTCCCCCCCCTTCTCCCCCATATATAAGACGAACCATGCACAAATTCAAAAAAAGCGATGGCTAGGTCGATAGATATAGTCTTTACAAAACGAATGATATAATTCTCATTGCTGTAGCTTGAAAACTGTAGGAGGAGATAGGTTTTCCGTGACAATAAGTTGAACTTTTCGGGACGGCGGGACAAAGTCTCGCGCGCCTCGATATAGACACTCAATGTAGCATGGATACCAAACTACAGGCTTCTGTAGCTTAGTTCACTCAAGGATGCTAGCAGCAACTTGTAGCGCACCTCTCCGTACAAAGTTAGGAGGGTGACTAAGCTCAGATGCCAGATACACCAATATATGTAGTCTTGCCGCTGTAATTTTCTTAGGTCTATTTACTGAAGGAACTCCACCCCCGCCCCCCGTTAAAGCCCGGCTGTGTGCGTCAATACTGCCGTACATGGATCGCAGTAGTATCGTTGGAAAGCTGAGAATATCAGCTTTAAGATGAGACTAAGCATGTAACTGCAGCACAACTCAAGTAGAAACTATATTCAAAGATTTCAGCAGCTAATTACTTTATATCTAATTAGTTAAAGAACTCTCCCACCCGCTTCCCTTTAAAGAGACGTCATGAACGTAAATATTGGCGTACAGCGATGGCAGTGGTACCATTGGAAAGAGCAGAATTCCAGCTTTCAGATGAGCACAAAAATCGGAAAACGCCAAAATTGAAAATTTTAGGGTAGTCCCCTTAAAACTCAACTCAATAAAACTCAATAAAACTCAATTTTAGGTCCCCTTAAAACTCAACAAAACTTGTAGAAAATCATCAAATTGTGTGTGAACTTTGTATGGGCACTGCGAATCGCTGAAGCAGAACCACCACCCAAGCCAATTTTGCTAATGAAGGCCATACGATACACCAATGAGTCAACTGGATCATCTGCCAAGTGGATTCTGCTAGTCTAAGCACCCCTTGCTAAGCCCAACCGTTTAATTAAGCACGTCATACTGATGTATCATTTATTCTTTATTCCTCCCTTTGAGTTTAACCTGGTGTGCCTTACGCCCCTCTGGAGGATATTTTCACTGTACACCCTAACACAAGCATGACTTGCAATACATCATTTAGGTCCAATAACTTGGCCACCCCTTTTTTTGCACCAATGCCATGAGCACCAATGAGCCATGAGCATAAACCACCGAACATGCAGTTCGTTATGAAAGAGCGGACGGGCGGTCATGAGCGAGAAGATTGCACTAGGCCATTCAAAGGGAAAATTGTCTGGTGATGGCAAATAACTCAGTAGATAACAGTTAGTTGCAACTTTGCCGTTAAAGTGGCCCAGCGTTCTACTCAGATATTTCTCATATTTTGATCTTATACGTGCCTAGATTTCCCCAATTTTGTTATTTTATAGCATTTTAAGCGAGGCAAAATCACACGTATCAGAATGTCATGAAATGTTGCGCGTCGTGAGCCATGGGCGAGACGCCTTAGATCTCAATTGGTATCATCTGGGTGTTAGGTGGTGTAATTATGGCGACAATAGCGCAGACTTCGTTGCCACCACGTAGATTTTTCGCGACTTTCGGTCAGTTAGTCCCACGCTCCTCGCCCAATAACGATCCCAGCTCGGCGTGGCTATTTAGCATTAGTAAACAAATTTCACACGAAACATCGTCAATTCATCGTCACTTACCCAGCAGAACTATGCCAGGTCAGAAGATGTGCCGCTATTTTGGTTTCCAAATGAAACATTGCACAGCATACAGCAGCGATGTGTTCCTAGTGAGCTCATTAATTTGGAGCGCTATATATCGCTTCAGTTCCGCATGGAACCATTTGGAATCCTGGGAACGTGCCAGGAATGAGTATTGCCTTTACAGATGTACATTCTATTATGAATATAAAATGAAAGTGGATGATTGAGCATGAACACTCAAGAATAATGTTATTACCGTTTAGGGTGACTAAATGTGAATAGCTTGCGTTTGATATATAGGCCTATATTTGAATTAAAACGTTTCACGTTGTCTCGACCATCAGAAGTAGTATTTTACCAAAAATTTAAGTGCATCAAAATGTTTTTTCACGGATGAACAATTTATTTTCTTTCTCTACTCGTTAAGTAATTGCAATAATATTTTTTATTGCAGACTGTAGTTTGCCTAAATATCAATAAGGCAAGAACTTTTTAAGGGAAATAAAATAAAGAAAGGAACCTTTCTAACCTTCTCTTCAGAAAGAAAAGGTAATAAAATGAATCATTTCCCATTGAAAACATTTTAGACTCAAGCTTCATCGTCACTTTAAAACATAAGAATAATCATTACAATGATCAAAATTACGGGTTGGAGATTGAAGACTAATATAAAAGCCTGATAAATGGGTGAATACTTTTCTATTAAGAAACTAAAGCGGTTCATAATGACTCACTTTGCTTAGACAAGGTTTTCGTTTCGGAGTGAGCAGCGATAAAAAATTAAGTTGCGCAGCAGAAAGAGGTGGTTGAGCAAGCATAATTCCAGAATGAGAACTACAACCTGTAATTGTGTTCGGCCAATCTCAGGCTATCGAGAATCAATTGTCTGAGCGATTTTGTGAACTTTTTCATAAGCCTTATAGTAGGAATATTATTCATTGCACTTTATTCGACTCATGCTCCGCTTCAGTAAGATTCCATGCCAAATGAGTTGAATGTTAAATTAATAAAATAATTTCCATATGTCAACATGCATTTATTCATGATAACTGATGGCAGAATGGGTTCAATCTATTGAGATATATTAGGATGTTATTTATACCCGGATGGGTCCAGTCTGATTCACGAGGGCAGTTGCACCCAACGCGCATAAGCATAAGTTTAAATAACGTCGCCTAACTCATTTATCAGAGTTATACTTGCCAACGCGCATAAGCATAAGTTTAAATAACGTCGCCTAACTCATTTATCAGAGTTATACTTGCCAACGCGCATAAGCATGAGTTTAAATAACGTCGCCTAACTCATTTATCAGAGTTATACATGCCAATCCGCCCCATTCTGGGCTGTGCCTCCACGCTGAGTATAGTAACGATTTCGATTGTAAAATTTTAGGCTCCACCTTAAGTGTAGCTTCAAAATTAATGACCATCGAATCGGTACAAAAATTTAAACAAAAGCCTTGTCTCAACTACGCCTATATAAGTTCTCATCAACTTGAAATAGTTAATCGACAGGTTAATTCGCCGTTAATCTATTCAGATTTATAGCTGCTCCGTGCAAATTTGGTCGATCCATTGATTATTATATACTGATTTTACTGTCTTCGTGAAATATTGAATTGATCATGAAGCTGGTCTACATATAAAGCTTTCAAATGGAAGTATGGTGAGAATCAGAGAATTTTTCTGTGTTTTCAAATTATTCAGTAATTTTATGGTAACATTATTTTGTTACAAAATTAAGTTAAGCCATTTTGAATAAAATAAACGCGTAGGCGATCTTGTAGAAAAATACACTTAGAGTTAGCAACTATCCTAGCCGGCCCTTTGACGTAATTTTTTCGAAAAACTTTGAACGAAGGGATCTTGCCGGCTGACTGGAAAGAAGCTCAAGTGACACCATTGTTCAAAAAAGGTGATAAAAGCTGTCCGGGCAACTATATCGCCCTGTCAGTTTGACAAGTGTCGCTTGCAAGGTAATGGAATCTGTTGTGAGGGATCGATTGATAGACCATTTGACTGCTAATAATCTCCTATCAGACTGTCAACATGGCTTTATTGCTGGGAGATCCTGCACCACTAACCTCTTGTCTACTCTGAACGAAGGGACCCGCCTGCTGGACGAAAGGGAGCCAGTAGATGCAGTGTACCTCGATCCCACATGAGCGGCTGTTGCGAAAATTGCAGTCTTTAGGAATTGACAGCAATGTACTCAAATGGATCAGAGATTTTCTAGTAGAGAGATGACAACGTGTCAGTATTAATGGGGCCTTATCAGACAGGGTTCCAGTGCGCAGCGGCGTGCCACAATGAAGCGTTCTCGAGCCTGTTTTATTCGTTGCGTTTATAAATGATCTGCCAGAAGCTGTGTCTAGCGTGTGCTCGATGTATGCTGACGACACAAAAATTTATAACACAGTGACGACACAGAATACGTCGCAAAAAGTACAGTTACAAGGTGATCTTGACAGGCTGGTTGACTGGGCTGATAAGTGGCAGCTGCGTTTTAACGCTGACAAATATAGAGTAATCCACCTTGGCAAGAATAATGAACAGCAAGATTACAGTATGAGAAGACACGGTTGCAACGACAGAGTGATGATGCAACCCTTTCTGCGCACGATGATTTGCTAATTTGCTGTTCTCGTAAAGAAAATATTATTCAAACGGTCTTTGTACACCCTTGCGCATCGTGAGCTTACCAGTTTTCTTATTTGGAATATTTGTTTTGTAGTTTAGTGTAGTGGTATAGGCGTTAAAGAATTGACAAAGTTTGGCCTGACGCCGATTAACGTAATGTTGTCTCCTAGTCGATATACTAGGTATTTGTTTGACAACTATAGGTTTAAACATATGCCTACCTCTGCATAACTTTATCTAGTCAGCTCTTGAACGCGTTCATAGTCGAAGCATCAAAGTCGAAAATCATTATGCTCGGAGCGATATGCATTATATGTTTAAGCGTAATTCTTCGTCCGAACATTACATTACGCACACAAAAATAAAAATTCCGTTAAATCACATTATTCTAAGCATAACGAAATAAGGGCTAATAATTAAATGGTATCCAAGCTTAGGAACATAAAAACAGAATTTAAGAGCTATATACACTCATGATGACACTGCAGTAATAACTTAGCAATTCATCACGTCACATATCGGTGATAATTAATTGTTTGGAGGGCAGTTTTTTAGCATATTCGTCCTATAACGAAGCCTGGCTCACTATTCATGTTAATTCCAATATATCTATTTCACTGAATCCGACAAACAACCAGGCAACTCTAGAGCATCAACCAAAAATGCCTGTTCAATTTCTCAGTTTCTTGAATGAGCGTTTCATTGCAGTAGCAAGGAATGATCTTCCCATTCAAAGACTTCATGCGAAAGAATATAGGTAAGTCTCGTCACATTTTACGTCATTGATAAAAAAATTTCTGCAGCGTCAGAAGCTCCTGGCAGACAGGAAGCATTTGAAAATTGAGAGTATTCCCGAGCCTGAAGGAATTTTTCTATTGATAGTAAAAAAGATGAAAAGAGTTAATAGTACTTAATGGTAGGCATGCTCGCAGCATTTGCTTCGGAAAGCGATCAAACGAACAATGAGCTAAGGACAATATTTTGATCATTATGTGATTGCACAGAAGACGAAGTATCAGCAGAACTCAAATCTCAAGCACACGTCAAGTTAGGCAATCGATGACTAAACAAACGACGTTTATTTGAGATAACCAATCGATGATCGATTTGCTGGCCAGATTCCCGATTTGGATACTCCAGGAGGAAGTTTAAGACTCAAGAAGGAAGAATTTCCTCGAATCAGCAAGTTTGAGGGCGACTTGACATTGAAGTCGGACAGAAATTTGGTTCCGATGAATTTCAGAACAAAACTTTTCACATTTTACATCGTGCAATGATATTCATTCTTGTCATAATTTATCTATTTTTTTAATTCATGCCGCGCAATCCTGAATAATAAAGCTGTTAGCCATAAAATTGGCGTTTTTTCGGGATCTTTTTGAATGAAAATAAGAAGAGTATATAAGTTCCATTGCGCTTTTTAATGTCAAAGTTACTTAAACATGTTTTTCACTTGGTTGTTGTCGAAATTTATCTTTAGTTTCAACTGATATCTCTTCTTACACGTGGTAAATAAATATACGAGGAAATCATGTGTTGAATCTTAATCCTCAGTTATATTTTATATCATGTGATTTCTGTCGTTCGACTGTTCCAATACTTCAGACATTTCCATTATCCTTAACTTCAGAGATGGGTTTCTAAAGCACCACCAACTATATGAATGAGAAATTAAAAGTGACCTCATTACATTACCTATTATATTTTATCATTCCTGATCATTTGATGAGTGGCAAATAAAATAAATTTTTGAATAAAAAATATTTATAGTTTTGAAATTAACCCTTTTCAGCCCCAATTATTTTTCTTCTTGAAATTTCATTTTTTATCAAATTTTTGGTGTTGGCTCTACCTAAGTGATTAGGAAAACGTCTCAGTTTGCTTTTCTCTACAATAGTATTGCTAGAATACGATGTGCCATATATGTACCACTGAGCATATCCAAGTACATTTTTTTTGTTGAAAGAAAAAACAACCGTGTCTGAAATGCACTTATATATTTGTAAATTGACATGTTATATTACTCAAAAGAACCTAGTTATCAAAGAAATGTGCAAAATATACTTACTTTCCCCTGGAAGCCATTATTTTTGGCAGAGCACAGCGACTCTTCTTTTCAATGTGACAGCAGAGCACAAACTGGCAGGCTTAAGGGGTTGTACTCATATGAACATGTTGTAGCAGGTTTGGTGTGCATTTCCAGTACACTTGTTCAAGCTTGTCTCAACCAAGAGCGATGTATGATGCAATATTACATCATGCTGTTTAATGTGCCATATATGTACCACTGAGCTGAAAAGGGTTAAACGTCACAAAAGCATGCTGTTGAAGTTTTGTTCGTCTTATCTTTAAACGATTTATGCAAGTTCGATGCGTGTCTACTAGAACGATTCCACTGTTAATTATTATTCCACTATCTACATAATTATTTGTTTTGTTTTCACTGATCCCTAACTATGAGATATTTCATCATTTTAATGTTACTAAACGTTTTTCCACGTTTTGAAGCATTTTTGTTCAAAGAACAGTTCTCGATAGTATATAAAATAGTACCTGATATTTTAAAACGACTAAAACAATGTGTTCAAATATTCGTCACAAGCCGATTTTGGTTCTAGGATTGTTCTGCACGTGACATTTGTCGAATAGAACTATTATAACATCTGTGTATTCTGGAGAGCGTTGTTCCTCAGGATACCAAGAATAGGTGCTTAGTATTCAGAGACGAGCGGCAAGATATTCTGAGCTTAATGTGCTGGAATGCTCCACTCAGTCTGCCTAGGAATTAGAGAAGTGACGCTCCTTCGAAACAAAACCTTAACTTAATATGTAAGCTAAAAGTTAACTCCAGTCCTGTTATTTAATTCCGCTAAATGCCTGTGCGATAGAACAGAAATTAAAGATCAGAATATGAACGTAAGATCAGAGCGGTAAAACCATAAATGCATGAATGCGAATTTGTTTAAATCCAAATAAATTGAAATTTTTTGTATCAACAGTGAATTTTAGATTTCTGAGTAATATCGTGATCTTGAAACTAACATGAACGTTGATCCTCAATTGTATTTTATTAACTTGTGAATGAGACATTGAAATAACGAACAGAACTCCAACGATGGACAACGTATATGTGCTACGGTTATTATAACAAACTGAATGAACTTCCCATCAATACGGTGGACTTTCATAGCAACATCTGCTTTTCAAAGTGAAGATACCATTAATTTAACAATGTAAAAAGAAAACTGAATAAATTCAAGATATTGTTGGCATCCATGCGGAGAATCATACAGAGTTGAAGCGACATTGTCGTGCCGGGTCAACTGCCTCAAAATAACTGTCTCGTTCGCTTAACTAAAGTGGCCTCTCAGCCATCCGTCTGGAGCCATTGACTGTCTCACTATTATGTGCCAAGACAAACACGCTTCATTCCCTTAACTTGGGCTGAGACGCTCAAGGTTAGGAAATAGTTTAGTTTGAGCCACGAAATTGGTCACATACCAGAACTGAGAAAATTGTTGACATGTTGCATGAAAGTTCTTATTTCTCAGTTACTTTTTAATTTAAATTCTGATCCGTCTTACTTACTTTTTTGGTTTAAACAACATCAGGTATTAAACTATGGCAGGATAAATTGTTAGAGTTCAGGTTTCATTTCAGTTTTAAAAATTGTAATAATTTTCTTAATGCACAATCAAATTGAAGATTTTGTCACCGAATCATCATTCAATAATTATTCCTCCAAACATCCAACAATTGGTAATGGATGGAGAACATTTGGGACCAACGTTCAATTAATCGTGATGACGTAGATCGTGATCATGGGTTTTAAATCATTTAACGGAATACTTAAGCTTATTCGAAGATCAGTAAATACATTAGAGGATTAATCTGTGCATGAATTGTTCCAGTTAATCGAGTAACGTTCGCAGACTGTGTTGGGATGGTGAAGAATTGAAATTAAGGTCTCTTCCTAAGTAAAATTTTCCAGTAATTAGCCCAAATCTCCCATGCGACTGTGACTGAATCTGATACTCCAATTCACATTATTACTTTATTTAAATCCTTTAATACTGCCCTATTTCATTTTGGTCGCGTATTTATAGCGCTGTACTCTTCTTATAAGCTTCTGCCCAGGAAAATTTATTTTTTTCAGACTAGTCTTTAACACATCATCTACTTAACGCAATCACGAAGAATGGCATTCTCATTAATTCTTGCTTCCAATTTTATTGTGCTGGTCGACGCCTTTTCGTTTGTTTCTCATGCGCTTGCCACCTAATCGAATTAATAATTTTAGTTAACTAAAATTATTAGTGCGATTTCCAAATTGGAAACTAACATTTCCAATTTCCTGTGCTCTTGGCGCCACCAACCCATTCCGTTCCACAAGACATCGGTCTCCAACGTAACAATTAATGGCATTCATTGAAGAAGGCTATATATGTGGTGACGTACGTCAATACTTTATTGCGATGTCTTATTGCGAATGACTGATACAACAGTGTTTTATCTAATTTATTTATTTATCTTTTCAGTGACCAATTATCAATCTTTGAAACAGTTTTTAGCGCATTTTCTCATTTATGAAAAAATGCACTATTGTGCTCGCCATGTCCGTCTGTCTGTCCGTCTGTGACTTCATGTATTCGTCGACGAGAAAATGCGCTCTCTGTCACTCACTGCAGTGAGTAATGAGTTAGATTTTTTTAAGATTGGATGGACCGCATTTATCGCTGTTGTTATCATTCAATCTGACTGACCCAACCTCTAGCCGTTTGTCTAGTAACTGTGATCAACGTACGAAATACGTGGTGAGGAGGGATGGGGCGTGGAGTATGATAACGTCAGTAGAGGCTGGTGCCAGCGGCTTCTATACGAAGGCTTGATAAGGGGCTGTGAGAAATTTGGGAAATAATAATAACTATGAGTGCATTTTTAGCCGCTAAAAAGGGGAAATATGAGTTTAAGAGATGATATATAGAAGTGTTCAAGATACTGTTTATGAATTCGAATGCTCTTTGAAAACAGAAGTACAAATTCGTCGAAACTTACATTGATCTTCATAAAAATGTTTGAGTAAGAGAATTAATTTTGAATAATGGTTAACATCTCCTCTGAATTCAACGAACATTTTTCGAGTGAACTTCTTGTTAATCTTAGACACTATCTTGCTCGCTTCCAATTGCCACTCAACAATCTCCATTTCAATCATTGCGCTGTTTAAAATATTCACTAAATTACACGTGTGTATATTGATTTGCTCCCGGGGTTAAAAATGTTTTCTCAATTTTAATGAGGCGATTTGAGTTTCCACGATTATTTACAGCAATCAATTCATTTTATTTTTAAATGCGGCCGTCGTGCAAGTTTTTAAACGAATTTTTATCTTTCGTTTTTTCAATTGACGCACACAAGCTGCATCTTTTGTACATCATATCACAGAGCGTGAAAAAACATCAGATTGAATGCTAGCATATCACGTGTCATATTCTCATGATAAGTAAAAAAACTTAATAAGCACCTGACTTACTGTTTTTAGCATCACGCATGCAGAGAAAGTTCAGGCCTATCGTTATAAAAATTAATTACCTTTGATAAAATTGTTTGGTTTCGATTGCCATATATTCGTTTTCATTCCAACCATTCTTCAATCGTCGCCTAATTTGAAAATTATAAAGACTAATATCATCATCATCTATATAATATTCCAACCCTCTCTGCTGTATTCTCATCCTTATTACATTCCTAGTTGTCTTATTCAGCAATTCCATGGAAAATCTCCCCACCCACTCATCCTGTGTCGTAATCGCCTTAATTGGTATTTTTGTAGAATATCTTCTTCGGTGATTCTAGCAGCACTGCAAAGTTTAGAATATATCAGAACATCAGCTTCATTTTCAAAATAAAAAAATGATTTACCAAAATTAATACGGTTTTCACTTATTTCATGACCTTGCAATCATTCTATGTGTGTCATTGTAAAGCTGCTAATTTTTAAAGTTTGCCTTATTCGCACAAATGAGGTCATTTAGATCATATCAGTGAGTCATACAATTCAAACCATCGACGTCCATTCTAAACTTTATTTTATTGAGAATTTCCTCTCAATCGCCCGATTCGTATTATAACCATTCCCACGTTGCACAACTTTTTCATTATCCAATTGTTCCGTTCCCTGTTATAACATTCATGCATGTCATTCCCTTCATACCGTATTTTTGCTAGAATAATATATAATTTTTCTATTTGTTCCATTCTAATTCGTTCTCATAATTCCTTGCATTTTTAGCCTTTCACATTAACCATCAACAATCAAATCCCGTCGTTCTTCATTCTTCTGACCTTTGCACTATTCTGGCCCATTTTCATCATTATTGGTTTTTCATCATTATTGGTTCCAACCATTCAAGTCAGTTATACATTCTAAATCAAATGGAAAAATTTCTTGTTGATTCCCTTTCCTACATTCGGACCTTTTCCATCGCCTTCAGTCATTCGAGTATGGTACTCTTTTTATTTTGTTGCGCGGACTCATTTATTATGAGGACTCATTAAAACATTCCTCGTCAATTCCATCCTGCCGTGTCGTGCAATTTCAATCATTCCGTATCATAACAACCATTAATGCTGAATACAAAGTCTTTTTCCAGTTTTCCGTGTAAATGCAACGATTCCAACCCCTTCCAAGGACTCCTTTATTTCCACGGTGGGCTTGGCGTGCCAGGATGACTTTTCCCAAGACGGGTCGCCGGCGACGCGATGTCGTAAAAATCTCAAAAATCTTGCATTTTGTGGTCAACGTCGTGCACCTGCAGCGAATATTAACGCTGCATCGGACGCTGCAGAATTTGTAGCAGCTGTGGCCTCTTCAATGAAACGTAGAATAACTACAGCTGCTGCAGTTTTTTTTTGGAGAAGCTGCTAGATATTCGGTGAGGATTGCAAACAACCATGACTGCTGCAGACTTCTGTAAAAGCTGTAGCAGCTTCGATTAAAGTATCAACATTTATCGCGCAAAATTACAGCATTCGCATAATCGGTAAGCAAATTTAAAACCCCAACTGCTGCAGACACCGGCAGAGGCTGCCGCATTTTAAGTTTATAAAGTGTTAACAATTATATCTGCTGTAGACTTCTGCATCGACAGCAGCTACAGGGTATACAGAGACTCGCGTTAACAACGAAAGCTGCAGCAAGCTGAAGCAGCCACTGAACATCGTTCTTCAATATTTATAAGCGTCCTTAAGACAGCTGTAGCAGATGCAAGCATCTGCGGCTCTTGAGCCTGCATTACTCAAGTTTATGGGGCACCTGATCCTTTAACTTATCAAACCGCAATGCAACCATGCAATTATAAAGCATCTTCTGATAGTGGCTACAGTTGCTGTAGCGTTTAATAAGCAATAATGATACTCAACCATATGAAAGCAGTCAGATGAACTGCTGGTGGGCCTTAAGATGGGGTATAAATAATGTGTAAATATTTGGATCTCAGTTAACCGTGTCTGCTTAAAAGAGAGGCGAAAAGTTGAGAGCCGTTTTTTTATGATCTATAAAATAAAAAATAAAATTATTGTATGATTTTCTTTGTTCATCATCAAGCGCCGCAAGAAGCTGGCCCGCTACAATGTTACTATCGTTGTCGAACTCTCATGAATCTAATAGGTTCATGAATTGAATTATTTTAGTAACCTAAACTCTAATTTGTCAGTTATTATAATTATGGATACTTGATTTCATTGTCTCTTCGCCTAACGCTGATCTAACGATGAATGCGAATTGCAAAGATCCTTAATAAGTGTAAGTGAAACTTCATATGTGCATAGACAAATAAATTAAATAAAGCTGGAACAGACGTGATGGTAATCGATCGAACATTTTAAATCGTCTAAATGTCATTTTATTTATCAGACTTTTAACAGTCTCAGTGGCCATAAATCAACGAGTCTCACTGAGAAGAAGACTCAAAATGCCCTTCAGATTAATGGTGTACGCCACAGCATCGGCAGATCAGTTATACTAGCGATGATCTACGTACTATTTACTGCAGCATCATGATGCAGGCGTCATCTTAGCATCACGCTCTTTGTCATTACTCTGGTGATGTAGGCACTCTGGGGCCTCATGTTAGAGTATTTGATTTGTTAAGAGCGTGGGATATTAAATAAATGTTCGAAAAATCATATTTTATGGAGATCTTGACCACTATCTGAAGATATGAATGAACGCTGAAAGTAGTAGGTGCAATTAACTAGATTCCATCCTTTTGCAATAACTCGCCTGAGATAATGTAGCTTCGGATCCTGTGATTGGATTGAAATAACAAATGACATAAGAGTTTTTGTCTGGATTTTTCATGCGAATTAGTCACTGCTTCATTTTGATCCTTCCAACTAATTCCGTCTAATTAAATTTTCGGTTATATTATATTTAAACTATTGCTATCTAATTGTACATAATCGCTATCTACGTCATACACAAGATAATTTCAACCTCCAAAATCCAATTAGTGTTTAGTTTAAACATATTGAATCATCTGAATCTCTAACTAATTTATTTAAAATAAAGATTCAGACATACATGTCTGCAAAATCTTTATTCTGCAATATTTTCTGAATTTGGAATACTACTGCAGCGCCATCGGCTGAGATGCGGAAGTTATCGAAGTTATCGCACGTATCTCTCTTTGTCAAGAGATTGTTCGTCCTTTGTATACAGTCACATTATTTTACTGCGTTGAATTTTCTCGCAAGTTTAGCTATTTTCCTTCTAAACAAAACGACGTTGTTGGCATCCAGCGATGCTCACAAAACAAATGTTTTTCGTAACGCGAAAAAGTTTGTTTGTTTTGCGGCTCTTTGATAGAGGGAATTTGAACGAAGATCGACGAAGGGGAAACTCATCTCATGTGACTAGAGTTTACTCTTCGAAATGTGAGTTTTACAGGACATTTCTCTGCCCTTTTGAACGCTTGACGAGAAGATCCTTCCCATCACTAAGTTTTTTTTTTTTAAAAGCTTCTAGAAAAGTTGTGATAATTGCTTAATCTTTAGCCAGGCAAATTTTCTGTCTAGGAATCTGATGAACTGCAGCTCATTTTTGACCAGTGCCCTAGGTACTGGGATTTATTCTCGTAGTTCGCGAAAGTAATAATGAATTTGAAATATTTTGATATGAGGTCAAATTCGAAATTTTTTACCCTGCTTCTCAGATAGAGAAGAAGCCGTAAGCCTATGTAGCTCACGAATCTTGACAGTTTTCGTGCAAGTCATTGGTTTTTATCATATAATATAAAAAAATGGAAGTTACATGTATACATTTCGACAAAATCTTAGTAGTAAGTTTGGATAAAATCATAATGTGTTGTGTTATTTATCGAAACCAGTTAAGCTTATGTCTAATCGAACTGGCAGCGTCTATATGTCCTGTTTAAGACATCCATTTCTGTATATATTTGCAGCGATAATTCTAGTGTGTCCACCCAACCAGATTCTTATCATCCTATTTCACACTCATCACCACAAACATGAACGGAAAACTTTATCTCTTCACAGAATATTCTGTCAGAAGCACTCATGTATTCTTTGTTATAATCAACTACATCTCCAACTAGCCATACAAGGGCATTGTCACCATAAAGCAAGAAGGAGACAAAGTTATTGTCATTTGGCTGCACAGATGCCAGCTCTCCAGTGAGATCGATGCCGTGAGGGATGACACATTTTGCCAAACTTTGGCGGTTACTTTTATGTGCCGAGGGTAACTCGTATATTCTGAGGGCGTCGGTGGTCGTATAGTGCTCTGAAGTGGTCGCCGAGGGCACTTCTTTGATGAATTTTATGCCGTTAGTCCACAGGGAAAATATCCATCGCCATCATGGCTGAATTTATCATGACTGTGCAATCGGCGATTGCACTGACGTCGGATGCATTCTTTTCAGCAATACTGTTCCGTTTCGCTTTTCCCCTGAATTTCGACAGCCGCTTTTGTATTTTTCATTCATAATATTATACATATACTGACAGTATATACTGAGTCAGTATATGTATAATTTTATACATATACTGACTTCCTTATAATGACCAATGAGCTGATTTACTCTGTATTAACCCCAAATATGCCTACATTCCACTGCCTTCACCCCCATTGAAGCACTCAAAGTAACGTGAATATTGAAAGCTGTAACATATGCAACTCCATACGTCGGCGATGAACTTCAATGCGGCGCTTCCAGCGTAAATATGCCGAGCTTTTAGCGCAGTGCAGAGAAGCAAATGCGTCATGAATAAGTGCGTGCTTGAGAGTGGGTGTGTGATTCAACATCAACTGTGAGTAGTTTAACTGAAGTGGTGTATGGGTCAATACGATCGCTGAGAAGTTTAATAGGAGCAGTGAGTGGATGAATGGAAGAGCGGTGTGATTTAACAGGAGCGGTACGGGCTTTAATAAAAGCTGTGTGTGATTCTATACGAGCGATTATGGGTTTAATAGGAGCGGGGTGATTTGATGAAAGCAGTTGGATTTAAAGTGACCGATAATTAAGTGGTTTAATAAGAGCTGTGTGAGATTCAAGTGGAGAGACAAGGGGGCTTAATAAGATAAGACAGGTGTGGTTCGATAGGAATAGTGCGATTTGGTGAGAACGGTCTGATTGAATTAGAGCGTTGAGTGGTCTGAAAGGTATTATGAGTGGTTCAAAAAGAGTCCTGAGTTCAACAAGGTATACAGTCAATATAAAGAGCGTGGATTATTATAAGGTATTTGATCGGTGTAGAAGTGGCGTCTGTTAACTACCGGAATGTGGATTGATAAAATCGGAGTAAGTATATCAACAACCTCAGCTGTGAGTTTTGGTAACGCGGATTTGAAGGTTGATGAGATCAGGCGCAGTGTCTTGTAACAGAAGCAGTATTTAAAACACTATATTATTTTCGTAAATTTATATTACAAAGTTGGTTTTAATTAATGTGTTTCATGATGAAATTAAGGTGCTTAGAATTTAATAAGGCACAAGTAAGGCAATTTAATCAAATAAACAATTTTCGAGAAAAAAATCGTGCGACTACAGTAATTTTCCGAGTACACTTTGCTCAAATTTGAAATTTTTTCTTACCGAGCACAATGAAGTAAATCCGGGGATTTTATAAAACATGCGCTGCGTCATCCTTCTTTTACGGAATATTTGCGCGTGTCTTGCTTCATTGTGGTCGAGAAAACTTTCAGAATTTTTGCAACATCACCAAGATATCCTTGGCGACCCTTCTTGATTTGCTGCCTGGTGGAGAGCAACGAATTTGGTGTTCTTCATCTATGAAAAAATCTGCGCATAGCTCTGCAGAAGAAAAAGATTTAAATTTTATCTGAATAGAAACTTTTGCTGAAATACGCCACTTTGACAAATCATTGTGAAGACAAGAAAAAACGGGTTTTCCGATCTATTTTGGGGAAAATTTACTTTTACATTTCGCATGCATGCAATGTTAGGTAAAATTAGAGTTTAGCCAAAAGCTCACACTACTTTTTTTCTCCCAAGTCATTTATGAAATCGGATACATAGTTCCCCGTATGCTCTATCCTTTCTAGATCAATGCTTATTCGGAAAATGAGATAAATTGAAGTGTGAAAATAATAGAACTCGGAAATACAATTGCAAAAAAAAAATTCTACGGATACGCATTTTTTCAAACAGCTGGTTGTTTGAAAAAGGAATTCACAATCTATTACTTTTTTGGTATATCACAGACCAAATTCTAAAATGTGTCTATACATTTTGACATACAAAACTGACTACTAAACAAGGATGTATGAGCAGGAAAATTTCACCATTTCCCTCGTATACGCTGGATGAACAAAAGAACAACTGGAAAAGTTATTATTTCATTCGAGATAACGATGCACAAACATTGGAACGAATATATAGAAAAAGATTCAGAACACTCTTTTCAAGACAATCATCTATTTCTTTTTCAGAAGAATGCGACGTAATGAAGATAAATAAAATAATTGGGAAGCCCAAGACAACAATATTGTCGTCGAGCATTAGGCATCGCGCATCTGATGACTTGCATGGTTACGTCATTACTCTTCCGTTGGTCTATCGTGAAGTTGATGTGAGACTCGTTCTTTTCGATGACATTTTTGCTGTGACATTATCAGATTTGTGACGCAGTAAGACAAGACACATATTACGACACAACAGTCATTTTGACATCAACAGTACAGGGTCCGCCATATTTATGGCAACGCACGTTTTTTGTTATTTCTCAATGAAATAAACAGTTGCATTGTTTTTTTTATTGGAGGAGCTAGTAGCCAAGAATGACCTAAACAATTCTAAGACATATTTATTCAATATGACCACCCTTATTTTTGATGACGGCCTACAATCTACGCGGGAAAGCTTCACGCAGGAGACCCGCAGCATTTCTTGAGGGATCAAGTCCCATTCTCGTGTCAATTTAGATTTCAAACTATCCAAAGAATCATGAGGTGTTCTGTAGACCCTACTCTCTAAAATAGCAACAGAAAAGTCGAGAGGATTAAAATCAGGGCTTCTTGAGGGCCATTCATTTTTGCTATTGAACGCTGGGATGTGACCCTGAATCCAGTTTTGGGTCATGTTTGAGCCATGTGATGGGGCAGAGTCTTGTTGAAAACTCCATGGTGAACCGTTGAAGTGTTCACGGGCCCAAGGTAACAACGCAGCTTCCAAAATGTCCGAAATGTATCGCTGATTGTTCAATTTCACTCCTGAGGGGACAAAAACGAGTGGGGACCTCCCAGTGGCGGTTACCGCGTCCAAACCATCACGGACATGGGATTTTGACGTCGTGTTGCTGTTCTGGTTGCCACAGATCCATCCCGACTCAAAACTCTATCATTTTGACTGTTAGCGCTTTGTTCAATGTCAAATTTTTTCTCGTCACTGAACACCAAGTTGGGCTGCGTGCCATCCATCCTCAATGAGATCCAGAATGTGCTGGCATCTTTCGAGCCTCATTTGTTCTTGACGGTCTGTTAGGTCATGCCTTGTTTGCGTCTTGTAAGGGGAGGTTTTGAGGTCATCTTTGAGGACTCTATACGCAATGATGTCTGACAGACTCCTGCTTCTGCAGCCAATTTTGCAGCTGAGCGACGAGGGTTTCTCCTCAACTTCTTCCTCGTGTTTTTGACCAATTGTTATGTTCGGACTCTTCGTTTCCTTCCTTGACCAGGTCGACTGCATGTTTCACCAGTTTCCTTAAATTTTTTCTATCCACCTTCCACACAGTTTCACGACGAATTTGGAGCTTTTTGCAATGACTGAATTACTCTCGCTCTTTTCATGAAGGGTTACAATTGCATTTCTATCTACTGCCATAAGTAATAGTAAATGTAGACACCTTAGACTTCTGCCTAATAGGTGCAATAATAGACTTCTGCTTAGACACCTTAGCTTAGACTAATAGATGAATTAATAGATGACATTAAGCTTCATTATAAAAGAAAAGTCTCCTAGAAACCATTTTATTTTTATATAGCAAACATCCGTTGCCATAAATATGGCGGACACTGTATTATGACACGAGGCTAACGACTGCGGTGCACTGATACTTTGTAGCTCAGTCAAACTTATGATCACAAAGTGTTATACTCGTCATGAATATTTCCATATATTACAATTTTCTAAATGTTGGAACTTCGAAAATCACATATACTCCAACATTTACCGAATATCTCAATGCGATACTGCAGTAAAGAACGACACGGTGCATATCATGGTATAGCATTGAGTATTGCCGGGTGCACATCAGGGGCCATGCTTTCAAAATTCGCTAAGTGAACGTAAGTACTTACGCTCAATTTTCTTGTCTATGATTGGTGGATTTTGCTCGAAAGGCCGTCATTGATTGGCTGATGAACTTACGATCTCTTAACTTTTTTTGCAAGTATGGGCCCATAACTCTGGAAAAAATCCGAGTAGCGATGAAGTACAGATTACGGGAAATCGTGCTTACGGCAACAAATGACGAGACGACATGCAGTCACAAACAGGCTCTCTAATTGACAGATGGCGCGTGTGAAGCTCTGATGCTGCTTTCATCTGGACGTTGCGTTCTTTCTTTCTACTTTAGGAAACGACATGAACATTAAACTAATGCTAATTACAAAAATCCAAGTTCATTAATGAAATAACTAAAAACTTAATAGCAAAGAAAACTCCACAAAAATTCATAGTATCTTTAAAGAAAACGTTTCGGAGTCCAGCTCCACCGTCAGTTCGAAAATTCTAGAACACAGATAAATCAGTGATTAGTTCAGTCAAGAATACAACGAAAATCTTAAGCTGCAAAACCTACCTTTTTACAATTTCAAGCGGGTAAGAGCTAAAAGCTAAATTCTAAGTATTTCGCAAATGTTAATCTTCGTGTCACATTGGTCAACCATTTAAAATAGGTTCTTTTTTTAGGTACAAAGATACTCTCCCTGTGCATATGCGAGCGTCCCTAGTTTATAAATATAGTTGTGCACGATGTGCATCTGCGTACGTCGGGATGACGTCTCGCAATCTTTATTCTAGGGTCGCAGAACATAGGGGCATGAGTTGTAGAACTGGTAACTTACTGTCGCGCCCACCTCATTCGGCTATGCGGGTTCACGCCGAGCAGTGCGATGTTCCAGTTTCTTGACAGTGACTTCAAAGTTTTAGCTTCCACTTCCGGTGTTTCTGATTTGCGCATTTTAGAATCATTGTATATTTTTAAACAGAGGCCTAGTTTGAATTTAGCTTTTAGCTCTTACCCGCTTGAAATTGTAAATAGGTAGGTTTTGAAGCTTAGGATTTTCGTTGTATTCTTGACTGTACTAATCACTGATTTATCTGTGTTCTAGAATTTTCGAACTGACGATGGAGCTGGACTCCGAAACGTTTTCTTTAAAGAAACTATGATTTTTTGTGGAGTTTTCTTTGCTATTAAGTTTTTAGTGAATTTGCGATTCAAGCAAACGAGTGATATTATTACATTAATGAAATGATTTGTGGAAAACCATGATGCGTAATTTTCTATATATATTACAAAAACGTCAAGAAAGTGGTGTAATTTATTCAGTACCTTTCATTTTACAACTCTATTAGAATATACACGCACAATGGAGAATCTAATTAGGTTTTAACTTTGATCTCTGGGAACAATCAATCCAAACCTTCCCAATTCAGATACATTTTTGCCACTATATATATGGGGCTTCAGGCAAATTGTTGAACACTGATCGACCTGTTTCGTTTATCTAAGTTAAATATTCTAATAATGTGATGCTAGAAACTTCGCATTACAATGGCTTTGTATCTTTTTTCGCAATCAAACACTTGATAATATTGATAAGATGGGAGTCAAGCGCGCATCAGTTTAAAATAATAAAGCCTATGGGATATTCATCAGTTGTCAATGCAAAGCATTGATTCACACAATATATTTTCGTGAAATTATGCGGAAATGTCTTATCCATTTCGGTAAAAGAGATGAAATTTTTTGACAATGCGTAAAAACTCTATAAAAACTCTATACATATTTTTAGGAAAATTTTTGACTTGTGGCATAAGTGAAGAAATTCCATAAAAAATATACTGATTGGTTTCTTTCATATGCTTCTGCAACATCTTCATGACATAATTATCACTATTAACATTTCTTCAAACAGCACTCTTTTGAGTACTCATATATAACTCTCTCTGGACCACTCATTTTACCACACAAATTCCACTTCTAAGTCCACTCGCGTTATTCTACACAACTCCTCTCCTCACTCGTGTTATTATATACCACTCCTCTGCGCACTCACGTTATTCTACACCACTCATGTTATTATATACCACTCCTCTGTACACTCTCGTTATTCTACGCATCCACTCATGTTATTATATACCACTCCTCTGCGCACTCACGTTATTCTACACCACTCATGTTATTATATACCACTCCTCTGCACACTCTCGTTATTCTACGCAACTCCTCTGCCCACTCACTTTATTTATATACCATTCCTTTGACCACCCTAAGGCTCAAAATACTAAATTATTTAACCTCTAATTAAAGAACATCGACACTGCGGCATGTACAGCTGATCGTTCACCGGCTTGTAGCTCCCAGGAATGGAGGTTAGAGACATTAAACTGGATTGCATTTCGACGTCGTGTCGCAAAATTCCGAACGTAACCATTGGTCTCATGCAGGGAATAAAAATAGCGAACCAGAAACAAATGAGATTTTGGCCCTCGCAATGAGAGCGAGCGTGTTCTGCTACTCTGATGGAATTCAAAGGTTAACACGTTAACTCCGATTGCTTCATTTGTACTATTATTGTATTTTTTTACAATTATTTGATACACAAATTGAGGATTGATACTAATTTTTCATTGGTCCTAAGCATTCTACTATTATATGTTAAATGTGTTAATAATAGCGAACTAGCATGGTAAATCTATTTTGAAGAAAAGTGTCGAAATAATTTAAATGGCAGATAAAGTATATGGTCTAATTGCCATGTTTCTCAGATGGTCATTTTTCCGGACAAATTCCACGATTTATTTTTTTTCAATAGCGTCGGCCGGCTAAAATTTATGATGGCGGTACTTCCTTATTAAATTTGTAAAAGTGCGAAAATGAAAAAAAAATTCTTACACCGGAACATAAAAAGTTACTAGCATATATTGAGTAATAGGCCTTTTTTGTTCGCGGACTTGTCCGTTTTTTAGGCCATCTGGCAACCCTGAATTATGTACAACTTCGGAGTCAACGTGTCAAAGTTGTAATATAAAAGAAGTCGCAGGATTTGTAAAGTCCCTGTGGTATCTTTGAATTAATGAATTAATATATTACGTCGAACGTAAAAAAATTGTTAAAACTATTTCTTGAACTGTTTTTCAATGCGTTGAACAACATAACATTTGAGTAGCGAAGATTTACACTTTCTTTGTGATGGTTAAATTACCTGGAAAATATTGTTTGCGGGCAAATAACTTTTCTTTGTGCTTTTTAGCAGGGGAAATAATCTCGTATTTAATTCACTATTATTGAATGTGAAATTTTAAAGGAGAGAATTATGTACCACACGTAAGTAAACGAAATAATATTTGTATAATACCACTGTATTTTGAATCTATTCTTCTCTGAGACAATAAAAAAATTGTCTACTTTTTTCTCCAATTCCGGAAAATGTATTTTTTGGGTTTCAACCAAACCCATGATATTTAATAGCGCTGATTCGACTATTCTTCTTTTGTCATTTTTTATGCGAATCAGATATATCAATAATCATGTACCAAAAATCATTGAATATATATAAATAAATTAACCTAGTTCTTTATGAGGGAGGGTTCAGCCGAACCCAAAAACATCAGGCTACTGACAACTCTAATTAAATAGCAGGAAAGTTCTATCACTTCCGCTAACTTGGCTTGGATGCATCGCACTTAGAGGTCTAACAATAATATTTCAACACGTGACGTACTGATAACAGCTAGGAGTTCACCTCAAGATTATTCGATGTCTGGCATCTTTAACAATCTTACCGAGCCCATAATAATTCTTGCAGTCTGAGAGCCAGACTCCGTTAAACATCGCTACTTCAGTGTCGCTTCTAATTAAGCAGCTTGTGTGGCGCTAATCCTCCAAGTTCTAATTAAACAAAAAATTGTGCAGTACCTCTCGGCCCTGAGAGCTGTCAGCCCTCGAAGTTTGCCTGCGGCAAAAAAATTATTGGCTGCTACTAAACAACATCGTGTTATCCACAATGAATATATCGCGAGCGAAACTGCTCACATGGTGAACCCATATGTTATGTCACTATTGCACACTACAAAAAGGAAAAATATAATATGCAAATGATCATCTTGCATTAACTTTGAAAAAAAGCAAGAGCACAACAAAAATTTGCTTCATTCAGAAGATTTCTGTCTGGCGCTTCAGATAAACAGGATTTAAGAAACACAATTCATGATCTAGAATTTATTTGAGAACTCTATGAATAATTTTTTACATAGGCCTATATACTGTTGGAATAAATAAATTCGCTTCTTACACTTTAACAGTTTGACATTTTGCAACGCGCCTTCCAAAATATTGGCATTTCAATTTTAAAAAATTATATTGATGATGTATATCGACAAATTCGTGTATCTTTTGAAAATTAGCCCTTCAATGCGACCAAAAATGAGGGTTTTTATTCGTGAAGTATTAGTGCATAAAATAAATTCTGAAATACTCATATATGACTGCATTAAGAATCAATTAGATAATAAATCATGAAATGTCATCCAAATGAATGTTTTCTTATTTTGTTTAACAAATGTATGCTACTAAGATCGTGTGAGTGCTACGTAAGAGATCATTCCCATTTAGACCTGTGAGTGACCTGCACCAATATTGGAGTAATCCGGTACTGTTTTTTGTAAAGTCGTACGATGTACACTTGTGGACCGAAAATTTACAAGAGTAGGGCTGAAGATTCTTCAAGAATTATTTTCCGACCTGCAATTTTGAACTCGACAAGTATTTTAGGTTGAACATTTACTTATGTATGGTAAGAAAAGCAGTATTCAGGACATTGGTACTTCTTATGGGATTCAGTGCAAAATTATTTATATGATGAAGAAAGTTTTGGACGAGTTAAAATCTGTGTGACATTTGAATAAGTATGCGATTGGAAGTCTAGAACAATTTTCCATCAACACTTACATGCTCTGAAGGCCATTCATTTACAACCTAAAATAATTCTCATAAACTTCCATTCAGTGAATTCATTTCGCAAGTTGCCTATCACCACTCCACTGTCTCCAGCAGTAAAGCATTTAATATGGTTGTTCCTCGTTAATTAGTTTGAGTTAAAACAAATATGTGAATTAGGAATTCAATCGTTACTTCTCGGTTTTAGTTAGGAACTTGTTTATGATCTGTGTCAGTTATAATTCTGTGTGAATTATTCAGACACCAAAGTAGCCTGTCTAACTCGCTGCCTCTCCGTGGGCTCATGGGTTGTAAATTGCTTTGCATTCACTATACCTAAAACTAGTATAATAACTCTGATGCATTTATTTAGGTCATACGACATGAATATTACGCAGCAAGTTTTATACGGTATAATAGTATGCAAAATAAAATTATCTTGAATCGAAATCAATATGAAACAAATTTTTTAAGAAGATTTCCCACTATCGAGTGTCCATTGCATCGCCCAGCTATTGGCGAGGCATTGTTTAGGATCAAAGCACTTCTCGTATTGGCACAAAAGACGCGAGCCGTGCCACACAGGCCTGATTTCTTTACCATTGCCCGTCATTTACCTCATTACTGAGATTATTGGAACAACTCAAGCGGCTTAGTGTTTAGAATTAGGAAGCTTAGAGTTTCATGAGCTAGGTTAGGCTTCACAAGGTTTGAGGTCTTAGAGTTAACGGAAGCAGAAAGGAAAAGAAGAAGAATTAAGATGTTATTGTGTTTGGTCAGATCATGATCGAAACTAAGCAAAGGTCATGACAGTTTTGGAAACAAATTTGCTGTGGAAGTAAGGAGGGCAGGGAACAATTAAATTGGGGACGCACGCATAAACCGAATTAATTGTTTCGAACATTGTGGTGCACTGTTTCTGTGTTGGTGATGAGAGGGTTCTATCGCAGGGATTTCTGAGAAGTAAAAGTAGGTATTGTGACAGTTCAGTTCCGATAACTTGAGACAATGTTACAGGATTTGGATTCTATGGATGGAATTTAAAATTTCTCGTTGTTCTGCAGACTGGGATTAAAATTACTTGAGCATCAAATCGAATGAAGACGAGAAAACGCACTTGCTTCGAGTTGCAAGAGTGAGAGCATGTTAGCTCAGCGCTTAGTGAGGCTAGCACTTGAGTGTGAACAAGCAGCGGGGCGTGGAGCGGGATGAAGCGGGAGGCAACTTTGAAGGTACGGTGAAGCGAAGCTTTGAACATGAATGTATCTATATTACCCGTTCAACGGCCAACCTATTGCAACCCAGTGGCCACATATCATGCTTTAATGTCTTATGTGACTTTAAAGAAAGTTGGCTTTATAAGGTTCTCATAAGGTGCATCATGATATCGAAATTTATCGTCATTCATATCGCATTGGCAATTTATGTGGTATGAAGAAATAATACTGCAATTTAGCATTTATTCTTGATGCGTCAGCGTTAATTCAATCTATGGACGAAGAATTTATGTGTTTTGGTAATTGGATTACTTTGGATATCAAAGAGCATAATTTTTTTTCTTTTACACGTGTGTGAGAAAACCTCAAAACTCTGACGTTTGCAAGAACCTAGTAATTAGAGACGGCTGTTCAACTCTATTTCGATTCCGAATGTATTCTGAGTCCATTAATAGAGATGGCCGTTTTCAAAAGCTTCTGATTCAACATGTTCGCTAAGGAATATTTTATTATGTTTTTTGTGTAGTTACATCGTAGTCGGGTAAAGCCCAATATTGCACAATCGGGTAGCTCTATTTATTAGTACGTGGTGAGAGACTTTTATGTTGTAACATATTACGCAGCTTCCAAATCGAATCATTGATATTGGTGTAAATGATTAATGGAATATTAAGGGGGATGAGTGAGCACAGCGTTGAATTGAATTTCTGCATTCCTGTGAATAAACGTGTTGGAACAAAGACATTTCACAGTCAGAAGGCATCACGTGAAGAAACATCGCGCTAACACAATAAAATATTCTTTAAGTGGCAAGCTTCACCGCCAATAAAAGCGTGAAAGAAAGACCAGACATCCCTGTCACACGTGTCAGTCGTTATATGCCTTAACAATATATATCCAAACGTAAGTAGAATTCAAAATGACAATAGTCATAATGTATCTTTTCCGAGCTGCAGCATATATGGTTGCAAGTTATTCGGAAATTACGCATTAGGAAGTAGTCTCTGCCAACTCCGTTCATTGCTAAATAAAGGTTGTATGGAAAGGAAACATTGACAATAAAATAATGAAATTACAATTTAAATTAATTTGGTGATTAATAATTTCTCTTGAATTTAGAAATCAGAAATGAACGAGTCTATCTTCAATATTACGAAAACTCTGGGATTGTTTATCCCTATCAAAGCTTGTTTTACAGGCTAGTACTTTATAATTTATTAATAACCCAGCAATATAGTACCACGTCTTGATGCTGCTGTGGGCAATATTTTACGGCACTTCGATAACAACGTCGATCCTTTGCGCTGATTGTTGTACACATTTGTGCCTGACGCTCTTTATTCACCAAGGATCTCGCGCATGAATAGCAACGTCAGGGCTGCTCGAAGGATGACCAGAAGGAGCAGAAATATTCTCCTATTGCGCCCCAAAGTGTCCTCTTTATTTTGAATATCCTGTATAACCGAGTGAAGGCGAATTGGCAGGAGGTATCTTAGCTGCTAGGAAGAAACCGAGAGTGGTCACTTCGATCTTTTAAGTTCAGTTGGTGAAAAGATCGATCTTTACGAGGGTTGAAGGGATAAGAAATTTGTGTAATATAAAGAGCAGGGAAAGATTTGAATAAGAAAGATGATGTGCAAGTTGGTAAAGTGAGAAGAAGTAAATCTTTACTCATTTGTCATATATATGTCCCGTTGAGTCGCGTCACGATACGTGTCTTATTTATATAATTTACATTATTGAGAATTGGCATTTTGTTGCAGTTTCTTCATGATGGCTTCATAAAGACTTTTACTGCCTCTCGCATTCAATTCGTTCATACATTTACATTCACATGAAACCCAGATACCGATTATGAAAACGGCTATCATATTTCTTTTGTCCACCGTGCAGCCTGCTTCTCGATCAAACCTGGCTATATATGATTTTTCAGGAGCTTTAACTCATTTTCTCTGTATGAACCACTCATTTCGATGGCCTAGCACTTGCTTTTCAGAACCTTTTCCTCTCATCTACCTCATCAAATACTGTACTCAATGACCCGAAACCTCCACCAGGAACCGGTCACTCCCTTTCATGCACTACAACCGTTCACTCAAGGCTACCAAACCTATATCGGAAACCAGTTTATTCCGCCCGCATACACTGCAATCCTTTACTGAAGGGATCTAAACCTACATCAAGGGCCAGTGACTATTTCCTCATTCACTAAATTCTTCTACTGAAGGAATCCAAACCTATATCAGAATCCAGTTACTCACTCCATCATTTTCTACAGCCCTTCACTCAAGGACACCAAACCTACATCAGAAACCAGTTACTCCCTCCATCATGTACCACCGCCCTTCACTTTAAGCACATCAAACCTACATCAGAAACCAGTTACTCCCTCCATCATGTACTACAGCCCTTCACTTAAGAGCATCAAACCTACATCAGAAACCAGTTACTCTCTCTATCATGTACTACATCCCCTATACATGGACCGAGGACCGAGGCCTATGAAACCCAGGTGGTTCTCGTACGTCCACTCCATTTGTCACCTGATGGAGCGCGCTGCTTCATTCCAATCAAAGACTCCAATGAAGAGCCCTTGTTTACCTTCCAGCCTTCAGCCTGATGCTCGTCAGTCGTATGGTCCTCTTCCAGTGATTTTGAAACTCGTGTGATCTGAAAACAAATGATACTTAGTGCAATGAAAGTTTCAATTCTAAGTGACTGTCACATAAATTATCTACTAATGAAATGAGGTAAGTTATTCAAACAATCAATAAATCTCGAGTCTGTTACTCGCAGTTGTCCATATTAACTACAAAACTTAAAGACTGCTTAGAATAAAATTAACATCTCAACGATGCTAAAACACATTTCTTTTGCACAGTCATAAAATGATTAAGAGTGACACTTGTACGCCAGTCAGGTTGGTAAAATATATTTTACACTTCTGGAAAAGTTCGATCAGCCTGCATCTGGACAGCTAGCCTACAGGAAATTCCCTCGGTTGCATTTCGTAAAGGCACGCTAATTTACCATCGCCCGGTAGAATTGACTCGTTCATTTTTGTCCGCTTGCCAATACTCCGGCGCTGCCGTTGCCACTGCGCTTGAAGCAGGTCTCTGGGCGCATGCAAAGGAGTTGGTCGAAACTTTCTGAAGTAAAACTTATATAAATATCTGAAGTAAAACTTGGAACTCCTGTCGATTCTTGGAGCAAGCCACGGTCGGCATAAACTTTAAACAGTTTATATTCATCATTTCAGAATTATCACTAAATTTTGATTAAAGGTAAAAGATTCTGAGTGTGATTGAAGGTTCAACTAAAGTTCCAGGATCCAATTACCATAAATGGTTGTGCCGACGAATAAAATGTCAGTAATTTTTATTCATATTAAATAAAAACCATGCACTTAGCCAACTACTCGTGGGCCTCAGTTACATATCTGGGATCATTTATTTAATCGTGTGATATGAGCTCAAGGTAGTCATGAATGTAGCTAAGATTGCGACAGACTTTGGCTAGTGGATGAGAGTAATTGGCATAGCTTACACCCAAGTGCGAGTACCACATTTTATAAGGTAAGCAGCCGATGATTATATGTGACTGGAAATTCGAGTAAAATTTGGAGCAAGCATTTTTGTGTCTGAACATTTTTTGTATTTCTCGAAATTTGCACGGGATTTCGATTTTGAGTTCGCATTTTAATTTAATTCTCCGAATAAATATTTTCAAATACACAATTATGATCAGCAGCTAATAAATAATTTTTAGTTGAACGTAAATCATTTAACTGTAATATCGCTTAGGTTCAGTAAAAATTTCTTAGAGTACATCATATTTTCTTCATAAAATGGTTTGTTAATTATATGACTTGAATTCAAACTTATGGCAACATTGTCATTCTTTTCCACAATCACTGGCGACAGACATTGAGTGATGTTGCTGCCAGCCGTACATTAATTTAGTTTACGCTAATGAGACTTGCGCTGGAATAACTTGAATACAATATTGATATTGACTAGTTAAGGGTAAAATCAACTACAGGTTGCTACCTCTTCACTTTGTGTCATTACATTTGTATATTTTAAAGTAGATCCAGCAACCCCAGCTAAAATCCCACTAGAAAAATTAATGTTTTAGTTGATATATAGATCGTTCAGAGCGTGAAAATGCGCTATCAAAAGGACGAGTCAGCGTGTGCAAGGTTCAAGGAAACTGGAAATGCAGTTATTCTGTTGGAATAAATTTTATAAATATTGTTAAAAGACAAATATTCATTATATAGAACCTGGAAAACGACTTGTCTACATCGAAAAAATCTTTGATTAAAGAATTCCCTATTACAATATTTCCAATCATGAATGGTAATTACAGTTCAGTGAGAGTTTGATGTAAAATTAATAGTGTAAAGAGAGATATGCAATCAAACAACTCGGGAATTCTTCTAAAAATTTAAACTGGATGAAAATTAATAGCACTAGCCTATTATTGAAGCAAATAAAAATATAATATTTTTCTCGGAGAAATATGCGAATATTTACGGATAATGGAAAATATTTACATTTTACGTAACATAAGGCTTTCAATAAAGCTTCAGATTTTCAGATTAATCTGAATATATTTTGTTGCAGATCACCGAGACGTTAAAATGATGTCTATGTCATCACTAACAATGATGTCATTTCATTGGTTATATATTGTTTTAAGAAATTAATATCGCCGAACGCTTCTGCGCGATATTGTCGCTGTTTGAAGTTTCTAATATTTGTTATGTGACACATCGATTTGCATACACATGTCACTCGCACGCTTACCAAGTCACTGCTCACCGGAAGAGGGAAACTGACCTGTGAAAAAGATCGCAACACTTGCACCTGCTCAACGCTTGCTCCTGAGCTGCATGGTCACCCGATTGAAATCAGCTTCTGGCCAGAAGCTGATTGGTCTATTGATCATCTATTATCTATCTATTTATCATCTATTTTCGTACCTTTTGACGTCCCCAGGGTATAAAAAGGGTTGGGCAAAGCCGAGTTTTGTCGATGTGAGGGAAAGCTTGCTATTTATTCACTTTCCGCTAAACTTACATGTCACGTCATGCGTGCCGGCAAACTTGCCGCACTGCTATTTCAGTCGTGGAGGAACGCGCACTTGCCGCTCCTCATTTTGCTGTTTAGCCGGTACGCCGGTGTGCCTGCGTGGCGCTGACCACGTTACCTTCGGAGACCTTGTTGTTTCCCTTCTAAAGCTGCTAGAGCCAGCTAGGCTAGTTCTACGCGTGCCAGTTTCGTCGCGTCAGTGTCCGTCCGCTCCGTTGAGCTGACAAACCTCAAGTTGAGTTGGGCGCTGCGTGTGTGCGATCTGTCCTTGGTTGAACTAAGGAGGAGCCGACACGAAGCTTAGACTTGTTCTGTTAATTCCGTATCTGTTTCCAGCTTAGATTTATTTTAAAGTAACGTGATAGGTAAGCACTCCCTGTGCCATTCTCTGTATCCGCAACTTTCAGCTCTTTCAGGAATTTATTCATTTTCTTAGTAAAGTATTGAAACTTGTTCGCCTTGTCCTTCCTTCCTGCAACGGTCTTGAGGGCCTGCCCGGACAGTCGAGCTTGCCAGATGCTTGGAAGCCGCACTAATAGGCGAAATCAGACACAGAGCGGCTGATTTACATATTGGCAACATTTATCGTGGATTCGGGCCCGCATAAATATTGTGTTATGGAATTCGGTACCAGTGCAGCGCCGACGCAGCACCCAATCGGTGCCAGCAAGGTCGAACAGGCAGGCACGTCCAACAGCTAGAACGCAACATTTATGCATATTCGTACCGCCATGATGGGCGAATTCTCAACAGACCGCATGTATGCGAGTTACATACGGCAGCGACGGTCTAGATTGACCCTGAGACGAAGATGCCTGCTTTGAACGGCAAAGATCACTGCGATAATTGGGATCCAGTAGGGTTAAAATGGAGACATACCGTTTTACATAGATATTTGTACGTGGGGCAAGCAATATATTTATATATTATATATTGCCAAGCTTGTAGTTAAGTGTTTAGGAAAAAGTATTAATTCAAGTGAGAATATAATCGCAGTAATAAATTTCGTATCCAGTTCTGTCGGTTAGTTCTCTCCGTACATATTTCAGTCACGCGGCAAGAACGGATATTTACAGCAAATTTACTCAATCCCGATTATTGTCATTTTCGCCATTCTGTTTGTGGTCCTATATATGTGGTCGTATAATATATATGCATATTATATATACAATCAGTCTCAAAGTCGTCATTACTCGCCAGGGAGCTTGCAGTTCTGCGGTTAATGAACAATGACAATAAGCAGAGCTTAAACGCTTCCCTATATTAATTTTTATCGTTGCTTGTTGCATCTGCCTCCTAATAACAGCAGGATAAGTCGTCAGAGTAAAGCCTGACGCAACTTAAAGATAATCACCACATTTTTAATCTGACTCCCGGAAATAGAACTTGGACACTACGGGAGTATCAATTAGCGCTCGTAGACTTCAAGTGAGCTAATTGAAGACATTTTGATATTTATTATTAAATGTTTGAAGAATGAGAGTTGAGAACCGCATATATCTGTTCCTGACATGAACATATGACGGGTTAATGGAAGGAAAATTTGACTTTCATCAGTATTTAATTGAAAAATAATTAACTTTAAGGCTACTGAAGACATTGTCTACTCTTAAGTCCGTGAGTAACACCAATATGTGTTTATGAGCTTTTATTTGTTCAAACAATAGGCTTTTAGGGGTATTCAAAACGTTATGATTGAGCACCAGTTCAAAAACTTTTAATGTATCACAATAATTAATTTTTTTAGGCGATGGTCGGAAATTTTTATTTTCGCAATGCGAATGTCTTACTGAGGCCACTTATACTAACAGCTGTTGAGTAAATGATACGGTTCACAAATTTTGTTAGTAAATCCTCCTCCAATTTATGCAAACCCTCATGATGATTAAGTTGTTTTGTGTCATTTAGAATACCGCCTTTGAGTGATTTTTTTTTAAATTTGAGGTTGCCTCGTGTATTTTAAAAGGGCAATGCTAGCGTTCAGAACCGATCTAAAGAAAACAGCTTGAGGCTCGGCCGTCTCTTTGAGCGGCTTGGAATGTCTTTATTGCTTTCCGATACTCGCTGCTTGCATTACATTTTTGCTTCCGAATGGCTGCTCAAAAACGTCGGTACTCAACATGGACGCCGGAAAAATAAGCTGCAATCTAACCGTGGGGAAGTGTACGGGTCTAAATTATGTTGTAGTTTTCCGTTTATCGAATTTATTATTTTATCGAAGTATGTTGATGTACAAATTAAACGTCACCCCAAATAAAAAATTTTGTTGACTACGTTATCGTCGGATGGTCATTCAATTATCGTTCAATGTTAACTCAAGTTTTAGTCCATGTATGGTTGTGCCCTATCATATTTTAGGTCACCTCCTAACGCTGATATTTTTCTTTGACGAGCAGAACTTCAAATATTTATGCACCGCAAAAAGTCTACTTCCAAGTTTTGTTTCCATCTAATCCAAGTCCCTTTTTGATTTAATCCCAAACTGGTAACTAAATGATGTCTTTCAGACATTATTATACTGAGTTGCATATAGGTAGACTATGCGATTAAATTCATATTCTTGATTACAAATGCATGTCTATAGAATGCACTGTGTGATGAATTGACACTCACAGACGGCTATGGAATAACGAAATCACAGAATAATAATAATCAACATGTGTCGCTTTTTATGAAGACTACTAATCTGAAAGTATGTTATGTCCTAAAATTTTTGTTTGTGATGCCTGCAATAAAAAATGGATTGTGCTTGGAATTGAATAACAACATAAAATTTTAACAGAACTGTATAAAAAAAACATAACAAAACATTTCTAACAAAACAAACAATTCAAACATAACAAAACAATTCTAACATAACAAAAACAATTGTTCTCACTACAAACGTTTCAACAACATTTTCTTGAAGCACCGACGATTTTTATTTTAAATTGGCTCATGAAGGAAGATGAAACGATATCATGCATGCATTGTGAACCTCTAAAGGCTTTATCCCGATGAACGGATGCGGGGGCTAATGCGGAATCCGCAGGATTGGGGTTCTATATGAACGGATGCGGGGGCAAATGGCGGAATCCGCAGGATTGCGGTTCTATGTGAACGGATGCGGGGGCTAAAAAGAGCGGAATCTGCCGGATTGCGGTTCTATATGAACGAATGCGGGGGCTAAAATGGGCGGAATCTGCCGGATTGCGGTTCGCTGGCTGCATCGATCTTGGCCCAATCGCTCTGCAGCTGCCGGGCCAAGAAAAAGAAGTTTGGCCAAAATGTCGTGGCTTCCCATTGAATTTTTCCTTTATTTTTTCCGGAACTGAATTTTTTTCCCTATGTTTTTCGGGAACTGAAATTTTTTTCTTTTTTTCGGGAATACAACTTTGTTAGTTGTATTCCAGGGTTGAATGGAATTATGATGGCACGCAAACGTTAGAATGTGCGTTGTGAATAAAAAATGGAACGAAAACATCTACAGGTTTTCGTGGCTTTTATCGATAAAGTTGTGAAATATATGCTATCATGAAATCTTTTAATTGACGTTCATATAATTAAATAAAAGCGAGAAATTAAATCTGGATATTTTACTGAATGTAAAAGTTCTCTCCAAATCACATCTGTGAAGTTAAGAATACAATTGAAGATTTGTGGTCAACGCTCATAAAATTTTCGTAATTAATGCTTGCACTCCATGAGAAATTTAGAGACTTCATTACCAATTAAAAAATATAATTTAATAAATGCATACATTTGATAACGGAAATTTAATGCTTCTTGTAAAGTTTAAGCCCGACACAAAGCAAGGATTTCCGTGCTGCTTCTGTTGTTGGATTGTTGACTTACTTGATTGCGCGTGTTTCTTAAGTAAAACTTTCACTCATAACCTCAAAGCCTTACACTTGCTAACCCCAAACCCTTTCACTTACATACTCAAAGCCTTACACTTACAAACCCCGAAGCCTTTCACTTATAAACTCCAAAACTTTCACTCATAACCCCAAAAGCCTTTCACTTATGAATCCCAAAGCCTTTCAATATTCACCGTAGATTTCCCTGCAGTGCTCGTGTCGGAGTTTTGAGGCGTGCTCAGAGTGGTTGGTCAATTCGCCTGCAGTGTACACGGCAAGCTCTCAGTAGCAAGCTATGCCAAGAGAGTCGAGGAAATTTCAATTACTTCTTACTGCATCATTGTCGAAATGAGAATCTAATAATTATTTACCTGTTTGTTACTTAGATAAACAACGAATGAATTGTTAATTGTGAGTTCTCAATTTAACTGTTTATAAAGTAATAAGCGGGGTGATGCATAATAAATGTCGAGTAATGCAACGATTTATTTGTGATCATCACTGAAAAGCTGCATAAAGTTAAATGTTTTTGGTTCAATACCCGCAACAAGTCATTATGAACGCCGGAATATTAATGCCAGTGAAATTTTTAGGTGGGTTCTTATTCATTCTATACAAATGAAATAAAATTATAAGTGATGCGCCACCAGTGAAATGCGAATCTCTAATTAAGTAATCACTGCAAACTGCTGCGGAACAAGAATAACAAAAAGTACTTGATCAAGTGGTTCTGCACACTAATTCTGGCCATCAATAAAGTGAAACACTAAAACAAAGTTTTCGGGTACCGATTTATCTGCAAGACTTTGCAAAATTTGACGCAGTCATGAGATCCGCTTAATTTTTAACTTTTTCATTTGTATAGTAAATAAGTCACATGTTCAAAACACACCTCGTGTATAACGATTTTTTAAGCCACTGTAAGTATATCGAATAAAATTGAGTAAGAGATTTACTGCCAAATAAACATGACTCGTTTATCAGTTTCATTAAGGTTGCTTTGGCAGGATTAATTGATCTGTAGCTCCATCCTAGCGGATAATCGGACTCCAATTAGCACCGTACGATGCTAGGCTCTGCTGTCCTTTCCTAGTTGCGACTTTTATAAGCGAGCAAATTCGCTTAACCCCACGAAGTGTTGCGCTCGAATTGTATTGTGCTGGGGGTGATGTTGTGTTTTGCTGGGCGCGATGTTGTGTTGTGCTGGGCGTGACGTTGTGTTGTGCTGGGCGTGATATTATGTTGTGCTAAGCTGGATATTGTGTTTTGCTTGGAGTGATTTGTGCTGTGCAATGTTTAATATTGTGTTTTCCTGAACGTGATGTTGTGTTTTGCTGAGTGTGATGTGTAATGCTATGTATGATATAATATTTGTGATGAAAGTGCCGTAAGTTGCGTCATGTTTTTCAGTGCGTTGCGCCGAGCGCGTGAGCGTACTGAGTGCGCGTTGCACGCTATAGTGTTGACGACAGTTTATATTTTCATGGTGTGGCATTATGTTTATTATGTTCATTATGTTCATTTGCAGCACGAGGTGAACATTGGGGGCACATCACTGTGTCAGATACATTTAATACTATCATATAAAATAAATAAAATGATGTATTGATTCCTAAACCCTAACCTCACGAACATAAAATTCCCTCGCGTCCATATGAACGTAAAAGTTCGGGCCGCGCGTTGAATTTTCGCTGGAACAAAAAGCACAGAAATGTACACTCCCTTACGAACGCAATAACCACATATACTCATTTCCGATAAACGCCAAACTCGCTACTGCGCATTCCTGCTAGAAAGCATATCTCACGAATGTGTGCTTCCGCACGATGCTATATTTAAGAATTTTATTTTTCAGCACAAACGCGGAACTAACGAATATGCATTTTCGCAAACTCATATTACCGAATGAGCGCTAAAGTCAAAAATAGACACTTTCATACTAGAGCACTATTCATGAATGCAAGCTTCGACATGAACGCCTAACTCACGATTGTGTCCTTCTGCACTATAACGCAAAACTCCCACAAGGACACTTCCATCCGAACGCACAACTCACGATTGTGTCCTGTACAAACGCAAAACTCCCGCTTGGACATTTCCACCCCAACGCAAAACTCTCGATTGTGTCCTGCACTGATGCAAAACTCTCGAATGGACACATCCATCCGAACGCAAAACTCACGATTGTGTGCTGCACTGATGCAAAACTCTCGAATGGACACATCCATCCGAACGCAAAACTCACGATTTTTTCCAGCACTAACACAAAACTCACGATTGGCCACTTCTATCCGAACGCAAAACTCGCGAGTGTGTCTTTTTCCACTGACGCAAAACTCTCGCATGGACACTTCCGTCCGAACGCAAGCGCACGAGCGTGTCCCTCCTCTCGCACGTATAAGCCATGAATGTGTCTGCCGCACGCAGCTTCACTTAAACAAAGCCAATAAAGCGAGCATGTCAAGCGCAATTCAAAGAAGACAATGACAAAATTTTGTTGTAGAGCATCTAACTTCGCCAGCCTGGAGTTGGCCAATGACCACCAAATTAGAGTGGCGTCGAGCAGCGTGTTATAACGTCGGTTAACTGCTGGGTACATATGAGCGGTGATGTGTTGTTTGTGCTGTGCATCAGTTCGTTGTGTGCTGATGAGTTTCATTTTGCGGCGTTGTGTGCGTTGAATTGTGTGCTGATGTGTTGTGCAGTTCAGTTTTGGACGTGTCTTGTTTATTAGGCGTGTCGTGCGTAGTGAGCTGATGTGTTATGTGTTGTATTCTGATGTTCTGTCTTCATGTGAGCTGGAGTTGTATGTTTTGTTACGTTTTTTTATCATTTTGGCTTTGCGTTTTAGTTATTGCTTTGTTATAGGTTAGTATGCTTATGTGTTGTGTGTTGCTGAGTTTTGGACAAAATGGCTCGTGTGTTGTGTGCTGATGTATAAATTGTGTATTAGTGTGACGAAGTTCACTCGTAAAACTTTCGGTCGCACGAGTCTTCATAATTGGTTCTTTATCATGCACTCCTTAAATGCCCGCTTGAACTCTGTTTGCATACGGGAGTTTTGCCACCGGTAGCATGTTCTATTTTGTTTTGTTTGTTCGTCCAATATGCTAGAAAAACCTGCATGTTTTCACAAGGTGCATGCTTTAAGAGGAACATATATACACTTGCAGAGTTGTGGTTAACATTTATGAGATTATTGAAAAAATTGACGATAACGGTAATGTTTTTGATGGGAATATAATCCCAGCAGAAACCTTGAAAAGATTTACAGCAGAAACCTTGAATAATGAAATCAAACGATTAGTATCAAGGACGCAATTATTCTCGAAGAATATTTAAAGCCATATTCATTAAAAATGACAATCATCTGTTATATACGTCATTTGTTATGTCAATATACCATCTTCCATCTACGAGATCAAAGAAACGGCTAGTTAGAAGCTACTAAAGCTTGTAATTGCATCAAATATTAGACCATTATAGCTTTTACTAACAACTAACAAGCTCGTACTAACATAAGTTATGAGGCCATTAATGCTCGTACTAACATCACTTACAATACCAGTAAAGCTCGTACTAACATAAGTCTGTCTCTTATACACATCTAGATGTGTATAAGAGACAGATNCATCACTTACAATACCAGTAAAGCTCGTACTAACATAAGTTATGGGGCCATTAATGCTCGTACTAACATCACTTACAATACCATTAAAGCTCGTACTAACATAAGTTATGAGGCCATTAATGCTCGTACTAACATCACTTACGAGTTACATAGTTCCACACGTATCTGCATCACTGACGAGAGGCTGGCGCGAGAGAGACGCTTGATGCTGAAGAGCGCGGGGCAACAGTACTCCGTAGTGCGAGCCTGACCGCCGTCGAGGGTGGGTGTGTTGCTTGTCTCTCTGGCCATCACCGGCCACCCGTGGATGGCTGAGCCCATAAATCATGTTCTCTGAGGCAAATATACGTCTATTGCTTTGCAGTAACTCAAGCCATGAGCCGATACTGTGGTACGAGTTTATCCTTGGCTTCTTAAAATGATTTTGTGAGTTACAATGTTGTGCTTCTTTTTGTACATAGTAGGAAGAATAAACCCGGTAATTGATGACAGTTTCTGTGCTAATTGGATTATGCCGACCTGACTGTGTCGAAGGCGATATTTAATCAACTTGAATGCTGCGGATTAATCCCCTGTACGGTCAGTGAATGGCTGGACATGATTTGTCGAAAAGATATTCGTCAAAACTTTTACGGAAATGAATGCTACTTTTTTGTGGGAAATAATTCTTTCAATAATTATGATATTAATATATTTTATCCTAATTTTCGTCACTATTCAGTTAATGTGAAACATATTTCAGCCAGTGATGAAAAACATCTCAGTAACATAATATTCTCTCTTCAACGAGCGCGATAAAATTAATCTTAATTTGTGTTAGAGGAATAATTTACAATAAAGGAGAAAATCAATCAAATCGGAAAATTCACGATTTCGTTCAAAATTTGTTTCATCACAAATCCACGACAAAGAGAAATCTTCATGCAGTACTACTTTTATGTATAAAATTATATCCTCGGAAGTGACTGGTCAGGAACCTAATGACAACCGATTGTTGGGTTTAACACAAATTCTGGGACATAAGTGAGTATCAAAAATAAGTGAGTACCAGAATGCTCTCATTATATGCATTTGCTATCGCTAAGACGCGTATTTTTAGCGTTACCTGCCATCATTTTGACGTTCATTTGTGCTCTATTGTTCAATCAAGTTTCATGGTAGTCATTTAATATTGTAAGCAAGCACTTGCATGCCGCTTATAAAAAATAATCTATATTTCTAGAAACTTTCGAAGTGATTTTTTCAGGGTTAGAATCAATAAAGTTACACCGCTGTGTGCTTAAGGGGAGCGTCTACCCTAAAATTTATCTCGGCTATTTACATTCAGATCACTTTGAAATTTGGTACACATATGTAAAACAGAAATCTAAGACTTTTTTGTTCGTGTGAATTTTTCGAAAAAAATTAAAGAAAACGTGAATTTCTTAGAAAACGGCCAAAAAAGGGGGTAACGTAGAAATCCTACTCCTCCTAGGGTTTTAGAGCTACAACATTGAAAAACATATCATTCGATGCGTAAAGACCTTATCTATAATTCATCATGAACGTTTTCTGAAATTCTCATTTTTGTGGGTGTGGCGGCATTTTTTGTAAATTTTTCGGAAATTTTTCGATTTTCCCCCCCACACCCCCCCTTTTGGCGGAATAAAATCCAAACTATAACGAAATTGGAAAAACGTTTACAATTAATTGTAGATCTTTCTTTTGCAAATCGAACGGTATATGTCTCATTGTTGTAGCTTCAAAACTCTAGGAGGAGATAGCTGGTTTTCCGTGACAATAAGTGTGAATGTTGAGGAGAGCGCGACAAAGTCCCGCGCGCACCACAATATGCGCTCAATGTAGCATAGATACCAAACTAAACGTTTCTGGAGCTTGATTCCACTCAAGGATGGTGGGAGCACCCCCACCCGCCCCCCTTTCATGAAATGTCGTGAAATCATAAATCAACGTAGAGAGATGGCAGTGGTACCGTTGGATAGGGCAGAATGTCAGCTTTAAAATTAGTATGAAAACCGAAAAAGTAAAACTTTTCAATTTTAGGGTAGACGCTCCCCTTAACTGAAATCTAATTGAAATCGAACCCAATAGTGGAATCCCAACTTGAATATTTCATTCAATCAGCAATTCAAATACAATGAAATTCATATGAAATGAAATTACGTAAAAAAACTCCAAGGTTTCTGCTTCCCAAAGATGACGTCGGGATTTGCAGGCAGAATTTTTCTCCTTGGCAGAAATCTTCTTCTGATCGTCGGTGACCTGAGAACGTGATGGATTCATTTACCGCGAGATCCTCGACGTGTTCCTGTTCTAGAAAACATGAAATTTTCTTACGAATTCCATCCATGAAATTTTAGGCAACTACTGAAAATATAAGAAATATATTCTAAACACAGTGCTGTTGGGCGGAATCAAACGATACTGGAGTTCTACATGTCTTTCGATCTGTAAAGAAAAGTAGCACTAAAGTAATTAAAATATAAACCATGGGAGCCCGAATTTGCTTATCAGTCCATTAATTTTTATTTATTTTTTTTTGAAGAGAATACGCTTTCCGCTGACATGAATGCACCCATTACTTAATTATCGGTGAGATTAATGTCCTTATCACAGGGTACAAATTGTACGAAATAATTCTTTAAATACAATTGGTCCAAGCATAATTGTGTACCTACACTTTGCTTCGTTCAAATTTCATTTCGTCTAATTCTCAAAGATAAATAGAGTACGTATCGTGCGTCGTTGTTAGCCGTTGCTTTGCATGTAATGCTGGATTATAAGAAACAAACTAGCACTCGCAAACAATTTCCTTCAATTCAACAAGCATTAAAATTCGTCTATAGAGAATGCAAGTATGCCCCTAAGAGCACTTACAGAGTTCCGAACGTTTGCAAAATATAGTTAAATATATTCCCGAAAGACGTTTCTGAGCAATTAAAAATTTCAGCATGAATTCTCTTCGCCGCAGCTCGAACATTGCCGCTCTCCGCAGTTCCGGCGGAGATTTGCTCAGGCCGTAAGAGGCGTTGTTTATGTTACTAGAGTTTGCACAATAATTTCTTTCTCAACTTGACATGAAGCGCGGCTGAACGACATCTAGCGCAGTGGAAACAACGACTGCGGTGGTGCGGCAGCTGGATTACCATTAGACCTATTTCTGCCTTTTATTTCTCTACAACAAAAATAAATAATTATAAACATAGGATTCTTGCTGCATATTTTTATTTAACGCTAGACAAATTACCAAGAAACATGAACTAAGTTAGGTCATACCTTCTTTATATCTAATTTAATTTTTGTTCAATACATTTGAATTAGATTTTGAAAATATCAACGGCATAATAAGAGAAAGACCAAGTTCTTTCACCCTGGTGATATATTTGAACTATAAAACCGAATAAATAGGAGTTGAACATCTAGAGAATTTTTATCCCGGCTGCTGTTATTTACGTTCAAAATTTGTATCCAAAGCCCAGAATCTTTTGTTAAGACTTTTCAAATTCTTGTGGAGAACTATGGAGCATTTCTTTGCTTGAGTGCATGTTTATCTTGTGTGTTGCCAACTGAAGGCTTCCGAGTGTATCGTGGCACTATGCATTGAGCTAGGCTGAGATACTGATGTACTTCCTTCAAAAATTGAAATACTTGAGTTATTCAAAAGATGTTTACGGGAATTTGAGTGGGGGTGAGATTTACACGAGGATTTATTCTGTGGTTATTATGGTAAATATATAATAAAAATTGCTGAAAAGAATTTCACAGCGTATTTTACGATAATTAATTTACTTTTCCATGTAGTTTAACGATTACCAAGATTTTTTTTCGATGACCAATGGATAATTTGTGATCTTGAAGTTCTTTACTGATTGAGCATATGAAGGAAGTAGATAAAAACACTAAATACTAAGTCGAATAGTGAAAACATTGAAAATTTCTAAGATAAAAAAAGTATTAATGTTTAATTTAGTGTTCGCATAGCGTTGTGAGGGAAATACGAAATTCAACTATGGTTGTTTTTGGTCTTCGTATTAGGTTAATTTTAGTTCGTTGCTGGCTCACGATTAACTTGGCTCAATAGAAAGTATATGATTTGTGCTGTATTATGGAAACCAGCCCAAAAACCAGGTATATCTTATTATGTATTCGATGCAAGGGTTTCTATTTGATGAATTTCTATTTGATGAAGTGCGATCACAATTATTAATTAATAATTTTTCGAAAATTCTAATTGAAATGATGATTTAAAAAAATTCAATTACATTTCATCATGCCATTTTAGTTATTGGTACCAATTATTTGTACTTCACATATACAAACTTCTGATAGAAAAAAGACAAACATTTTGATAAATCAAAATTTTATCAGGGAACAGATGTAAGGGCACAGACACACTCAGAGTAGAAGTTTGTCTTACCTGAGCTCTAGTCATTCTACGTGAGTTGTAGTGGCATCGACATATGTGGAGGCTCTGCTATCGGAGTTCGGTATAACCGTGCTGGTTTTAGGAGAAACGCTTCACAACTGCAGTGTTAGAGTAACAAAACTGCAGCGCTATAGTTACAAAAGTGAAGCGTTATAGTTACAAAAGTGCAGCGTTACAGTTACAAAAGTGCAGCGTTATAGTTATAAAAGTGAAGCGTTATAGTTACAAAAAAGTGCAGCGTTGAAGTTACAAAAGTGCAGCGTTATAGTTACAAAACTGCAGCGTTATAGCAACAAAACTGCACGCTATATTCGCCGTTAACACAGCCTCGCTTCCAGTAGTTGTTCGGCGCCCTGCCTGAAAAAATGCGCATATTTTTCCACCAGTTTTGAGCCTAGAAATAATACACCGTGGCTCAGCGCTCGAGAAACTGACTTTTGTATACATTAATTCCACATAATAGTTTCAATCTGACCCGTTCTTGGAAATAATGCTTATTTATTATCGTGAAAATATTCAGGAATATTACAATTTTGAGGAGCATTTTTGCGATTCTCAGTATTCTGAGGGAGCTCATCCAAAACATATTTATTTAGAGCAAAAAATTACCATGCGTTGAATTGATTTTCTGCAAGAAACTTTGATAGCCCCTCATAGTAGTCAAGAACTATGCCAAAATAAGGTACTTCATAATTTTATTCGCCCCTTCTAGCTATGGAATAATTTAGTGTCGCAAACAGTTTATCTTGATCAATGAACAATATTATTATCACAGCAGATATTGAATTAGAAGCATTTAAGTGAAAAAAATTGTATTGTGGATTCCATTGAATAATGAGACTAAATTATTAGTTAATAATCATGCACATCTTCCGGTCAATTAACACTTAAATTATTGATGCAACAACACCTAACGATTATTTGTATTATTGTGATAGAATATCCTGCAATTTTCATATCATCACATTTGAACTTAACTTTTCGTTAAATCATATATTTTCATGACTGATGGAAATGTCAATGATACATTAACATTAATGATTTGGTAAACTCAAGATTAGGAAGAAACTTGTGCCTCTAAGTATAATTTCTTACGCGCATAATAAATATTAAAGTATTAGGCCATGCAGCCTTAGCTGTATTCAGTAATGGGACAATGAATAATGTGATTTTTTCAATTTCAGTTTTTTCGTTGATCCATCCGAAGTCCATCCCCTATTTTCAGTGGGTTTCAAAATGAAATTATATTATTATAGTTTTATTATGTTAAATATATTATTAATAATTATATTAATTAATTAATTATATTATTAATTATATTAGAATTAGATTAGAATTATATTATCATAGTCTAGTATTCTCAATATTCCGTCACCTGCAGACCTAATCCATCAGGAGCAATGCGCGCTGCTGCTGCAGAGTAATCAATTGTGCCATTAAATGTAAGCACTTGGAATGAGTTATTTGCAGAATTTTATCGATAAAGTGAATACTTTTAATGCTGTATTTGGATGGTATTGCGTGATATAACGTTTCTAAAGTCATTTAGATCATGAAATATTTAGCCCGGCTCCATATACGACCGAGCTATAATTTTTCACATTGAAAGAAAAATTAACATTTGAACATATTTTTATTTATTACCATTACAAGTTATAATATTCTCACAGGAAATCAGAAAAAATTCTCGGCATTAATGGGTTAAGATGTTTTTAATTATATTTTTAGCAATAAATAAAAATTATTTTCCTTTCTGAATTTTCATGTTGACCGATGTTCAAGGGAACCAGTTACCCATAGCTCGAAAGAGATTAATAATGTTTAGTTTCGGTTCAAGTTAGCTTTAAATTTGGAATTTATCGAATATACTCAAATTTAATCTGTAACAAATGTTTGATGATCTGGTTACCTTATTTCAAAACATATCACTCACGAATTGCGTACACAATTTCACTTGGTATACATTTTCATTGATCCATTTAACCTATTCAAATACAATTTTCTGGGCCTCACTCCAATTTCAATAAACAATATTTCCATAGAATCAACAGCATCGATACATGAACATATAATATAAAAAGTATTGCCACTAAAATTTACGAGGCTTATTTTTTCACCGCGTTTTGGGACCTGTTGGTCGGGTCCGTTCATACGTTACGTGCGCGCTCCGTAGACTAAGATTGATATGCCCTCGCCTGGTCATTAGTTTGCGAGATCTTCTTTCTTCAGCGCGTGAAGAATTGCGTCTCTGAACGAGGCAAAACGAGACCAACAAACGCTTTCTTATAAGCCTCCAAGTGTGATACTTCATACGAAACTATAGAATATAACTCAGATATTTAAATTTGTTTCTTACGATTAAGTGTTATAACTTCAGTTTTCAAAATGAAAATCGGTATATTCTTTATTCATGTAACATTTATTCACATGAGAGCTGTTACGAGGTGAAAAGAAGTATATTAGTTGCCTTTTTTATGCAGATGTATAGTTTAATAATTCCTGAACTCAGTCATGAGTCCTTAATCGTACCAACGATGATAAAATCCATTTTAAAATATCAACCATCAAATAAGTAGTTCTTGAATAAAATACTTGTTTTATTCTCTGCGACTGAATTCGTCTCCACGTGGACAGTTTGAAATTGCCTTCACCTGGAGACAAAGAAATCGATTTAAAGGGCGAGTCTTTTCTGAAATTAAAAGGGAGCGTAATTGGCACGACTCGTGAGTGGCATAACAATTACGAAGATTTTCATGCTGCTAACTGAATCAGTCAAGCTCCTATATTGGCTGATGACTTGCTCCCACAACCTGATCAACCGAAATCCTACTGGAAAATGAATGAATTGCTCAGGATCTGATCAGTCGAACGCCAAATGACTGATAACTATGTTGCTTATAACCAAATCAGCCGAGCTACTAGTGGCTAATGACTATGTTGCTTATAACCAAATCAGCCGAGCTACTAGTGGCTAATGACTATGTTGCTTATAACCAAATCAATCAGCCGAGCTACTATTGGCTAATGACTATGTTGCTTATAACCAAATCAATCAGCCGAGCTACTATTGGCTAATGACTATGTTGCTTATAACCAAATCAATCAGCCGAGCTACTATTGGCTAATGACTATGTTGCTTATAACCAAATCACCCGAGCTAATATTGGCTGATGACTAGGTTACATATAACCAAATCAGCCAAGCTACTATTGGCTGAAGACTGTGTTGCTTATAACTTGGTTAGCCAAGCCCCTATTAAACTGACCACCGGGTTGCTCGTGCCAAATATTAATGATTCGCAATTTTCAAGCTATTTTTGATTCTTACTCAAGGTGATACTCAACTATCAAAATGTTCGTGACATCTTCCCCCACAATTGGATACTACGCAGCTATAATATTAATTAACCATTAAACAGTGAAGATACGTATAACTCATAATTGATTCATTTCATCAAAAATCGATGCAGTTTATTAATAGGAGGTAGTGATCAGTGATACTGTCCTTCTCGAAGTGATCAGTAATTCTAAGTAATATCTAATTAATTTTTATACCGTTTGTCAATGTATGCACCAACAATAGGTAATACCGTTTATTATCCTCATTATTTTTGAAAAGTTTCGACGTTTGAATGTGGAAAAATTAAGCAAAAATATATCTGCAATTTGAAAGATTACCGATTCGAATTGCATATAAATCCATGAATAGATTTTTTTATAACAGTAACTTCACAGCGATAATAATAATTGAACTCGTGGGCACCGCAGGTCAAATGCTTCTATTTGGTTGTTTGCCGCTCATTTTGAACATTGATGACAGTTGGAAACTTTCCGAATTATTTACATGCAGATCTCAGGTTGAGTAGAAAATAGACGGTCAGGTTATGATCTTTAGTTAAAAAACAAATAATAATTGAGGCGACCTAGATATCAACAGCTAACTTACATGTTGATGTAATGATAAGGAAATCATGATTAAAAATAGCTTAACTCTACTTATGACACTGTTAAGGACTGAAAAGTTAAATCGTTCTAGTTAACTCCATTTTCTTTAAAAAGGAATTTAAAAAAACGTTACGATTTTTTTCTTAATTTAAATTTAGCCTCGTGGTTAGTAAAGGGATTTCTAGTGACCTCAAAGTTTAAACTTCATTGCTTCTGTCCTGAAGCATTTGCATGATATTTACCCGTGCATCTTAAATGATACTCCATTTACCACCGGCTAACTAATGATTCATATACGGACTGCATGAGGTAATTGAACATTTATGAATAAATTCCAGAATACAAGATTTGGTTCAAAAATATTGTGACTAAAGTGCCGCTCGTGAATTATGCAGCTATTGTGACAATCCTCTCTTTACTATAAAGGATCAAAAAGTATTCAAAACAGTTTTTAACATATAAGATGTTGGAATACCCGAGAAATTTAATAAAAAATAGAAAATCTTATATGCACGGATGAAATGATAAATAAGAAAACTCACCACTAGATAAGTTCTGTAAATGTTGTGTTATCGAATTCCTTAATTGGTTCAAATACTTTGGCTCATATATCGGCGAATTTACTTTGGATTTGAGGGACGGTTGGTAGACGTTAATATCTAAGAAAGTATTTTTTTTATTTTGTATTGTAGAATATTGTCTGCAGATGTACTATTATTACATTGATGAAATGATAGATATATCATAGAACTAATAGCCATCGATAACTTTGACGATATAGTTGCTTTAAAGCAGGTCATATACAATTACTGAACACATATTAGATTTCCAAAACCAAATAATATATTATCATCGTTTAAAAAATCCAGCCTAGGAACGGGATGTTTTTAATTAAATAGGAAAAACATCCCGTTCCTTACCATAATAACAAAGCACCAAAATCTGTTTATTTCAATTACTGAAAAAGTATAGTAAAGCGGTTTAGACGAGTATTTAAAACTAATTATGACGCTGTGACTGAACTATCACATTTCTTAGTGTCACTACATAGTACGACAAAAATTCTCTAAAATTTCACTATCGGATCATGAATCCTGTCCTTCTGATGTAAGACCTGAGGCCTCAGTATATAGGATTATGGGATTCACTGCAATCGCTGCCAAAAATACCTCAGAAATTCGTAACCCAGATGATATATTTTTTTTTCATCACAGTTCCATCAACAATGAAAACCACCCAAATCCAAGATATTTCACTAAATTTAAAAATATTGCCAAAACAATTCACTTTGAAATCCTTCGGTTTGGGTCGTCCAATTAAAAAATGCCAAGAGTTCGATCTTCGTCGGCTGCTACAAAACAGTTTTTCCGACGGCTCTCACGTCATTTTTCCATCACTGGCGGAGAGAACTCATTCCTCAGCGCATTGTTCTGCTCGTTTCTTTTTGGAGCCTACAGTCCGTTGTATGGTTCGTTATTTTGACTGTTTGTTTCATGTATGACTTTTCCTCGAGAAAATGTATTTGCAATCATGATTAAAAATGTACTTGATGTGATGGCATGCAAATTAAGATTATTATTTACTTTGTTGGTTTTTGTGTTGAAAACTTCCAGAGCGCAGATTGTTATTCGTATACTAGGCCTTTGTTACCCAGATAATCTTGACACCGATTTTGTCTTCCACCGCTTTTGTCTTCTTTGTTCACTACATTCGAACAAAGTTTTTCAAAATTTGAACTCGAATCGCCTCTGCTGAATCTGCTTCAACAACATGAATTGATTATGTATTTTCATTGAGCCGTATTAGAGCATCAAGCAAGCAGATGTTTGGAGTCTCGCAATCTCCGGCACGATCGAGCGTCGAGGATAATTTCAAGTGAAGACTTCGTGTGCTCGATATCTTTTGTATGCAACGCTCGAAAACTCTTACTCTGTCCGGAACTTTTGGCGCTAACTTTCGCAAGAAGTGACGCTACCAATTTCTTGCATATTCTCAAGGAATTCTTCAAGTGTTAAGAGCGAATTTTTTGCGTATTTCAAATTATTTAATTTTATATGTATTAGTTTATTAAAGATTACTCTATTTCGAAGCTTTTCCTTGCCGATTTTCTTATTTTTTGATGTTATATAATAACGAAGAAAGGTTTCATTTATTCAGAACTACATACTTTCCTGTTCAATACAAAGTATTGAACAGGACTTTTCATACACTTTTAACAATTGTCGTGCTTCCTGAGAATCGGCTCATCGTTTTAGTCCTTTCAGTATCTCTGCAAATTTTATGTCATTTGGTCGCCTTAAAAAAGATAGAATTTCATTATAAGTGCAATGTAAAATATGCTGGATAAATGATATATATAACAATTTCCGTGCTTTTAAACTCCTGGTAATATTATCTCGTCAAACTGTCGATATTGCTACCTTACCGTATCTTGGTTATATTTATTTACGTTGGTTACCTCATATTTATTTGCATCTTCTCTATTTTTTGCACAGTGCTCATATACCTCAATCATAAAGTAGTAGAAGTAGTACAATAGTTTCTATTCAACAGCTTGCAATGACCAAGCCTTTTTTGTCTCGATGCACTTTTGTTCCTCTTTGTCACTGTTGCAGTCGGCCCCCTCTCACTCCTCCTTCATACCAGACATGGAGCCAATATGAAGGTATAATATTTATTCGGTGTTCACACAAGAATTCCTTTTTTAAAAATACTGGTGGCGTAGCGCGTGTTTGTTCCAGCCAACAAACACGACCGGCGCTGCAGGAAGGCATTGTTTTTATGCGGGACTGTGTTGGTGTGCAGTCTTGATTAAAAGATTTGAAATCCAGCGGACTTTTTGCATCAATAACCAATTATTTGCGGGAAAGGAAATTGGGCAGGCTCAGAGCAAGGATACAACTTGGGCCTAGGGATCTAAAATGAATTGTTTGCTGCACCTACCATCAAAGACGCCATGGGAGCATTGTTCAAATAATATAGCTTTATAAGGTACTACTGTGAGTGGATTTTATTTAGAAATGTTTACCTGAAATTTTAGCTCTACTCGGATTTTAGATGTTCCTGAAAAAAGGGTTCATCATATTTATACCAAAGCAAACTCATAAAAATGGCGGTAGGAAATCCATTAATATTTTCTTTTCGTCTTCATTCCCATCATGAAAATTCGTTCATTAATGAAGAGAATTCCGAATTTACTATTACTTTATTCTAACCATAATCTCGTTGAAAAATATAAACGTTCAAAATATAAACAAGATTCTCTCATATTTAAATCTCTGGTAGCCAACACCCGAAATAGAACATCATAATAACATTCCTGTTCCCTCAGTTGCTATATTTCTCTCCTACTTCTTCCACCGGCTTTGAGTTTCAATTATCCAAAAGTTTGATACGAGGCGCTCTTAATGACAGCCCCTCGGGCAAACTTCACGACCAGATCGAGACCAACTTGCTTCTTTTGTGTAGAGTTTGTGTCATTTTTGTTGCCAGCGATCTTGGCCATCATAGTGATGCCCCTGTTGGTCTTCCTGAATGCTGCTCGTAAGTCTTTCTTTCAAACGGTCCTCCGATCCATGAATCTTTTGCCCGTGTAGCTGAAGATGCAACGAGGCTTAGGGTGCGCATAATCCGTATGCGATGTGGGGAGATTATTGACATAATATAGCAGTAATATTCTAATAAGAGCAAATAATTGATTAGAAAAAGTTATATTTTATGACTGTATTTTAATTAAAAAAATAATGCACAAAATTTCTGAACTCATGAACAAGGAAAATTGGGAGCAAAAACACGATACAATCTCTGTTCTAAATTGAGTCAAAATGCTTTATTTAATACGTTTAGAGGTCAAATAGTTGAGTACTTCATATTATCCAAAAGTTCAATTTTAAGTTGCAATATATGCATTCAATGACATATAACGATTGAATTAATTTCTTGACGGTGGTGAAGAGTCTTACAAATTGTAACCTAACGACATGAATGTTAATACCAAGGCTTCAACAATAAATTTAAATTTTACTCCATACATTAGCCAGTGAAGATACACAAAAAACAATCAACGATATTGTTTCTTCGACATTACATATAACAGCTTAATGCCTAGTTTTTCAACTTAACTGAAACCGTCAACGCAACTGTACCGGCCATTGATACAACGGATATTTTCACACCATCATCTCCATAGATCTCGGGGAAATAAGCAGAAGAACTTATCGCGGCAGATGAGACGAAATTTATCATGCAGATGAATGGTCGACCCGAGTAGGACTAATGCCTCGAGATGAGCCCACGCCGCGGGGTTGAAGCATGGGGCAAGGGGAAGATAGGGTTAAGCTCCCTGTGTTTACCGCTTGTTTTTGAGCCCTGAGCCTAATGAGGCGTAGATCCATGGCCTTATTTTAGCCCTCCTTGCTTTATTATTTGGATGGACCTTCCGACACCCGCCCAAAAATGTCCATTTAACCCAACTCTTCTGATGTAGTTAAATAAACTCTCTTCCAAAAACGATCCCATAAGAAAAATAAACTTTAAAAAGCTTAGAATTGGAAAACTGAAAAATATGCAAGTTGGATCCCATATAATTTGTATAATCTCAATATGACACTAAGATAATTCAGCAGGCCTTACCGGATGTAAACATTTCAGGTATTTTTTTTACATAAGAAACACTTTCCGGCCGTTCAGCCAGATCAAGTTCTGTATACCATGTCTGTCCGCGTTTATTATATTTATCAGTTTTCTTATTGTCTTCGCTGAAAGCACATATTACTCTTTATTTTTACGCCTATGAGAATTTTCCTCTCGCATTTTATTATATTTACAAATATAATAAATGCCTGCCTTATGATAAATAATATTTTAAAATTTGAGAGGCAGATACCTCACTTACTTGCCTCACGACTCACATCCTACATCAACTTGTTCCCAGCAATCCTGAAATCTAGTGTTTTGTTTCTCACAACTTCAGAAGGAGAACTTCCTCTTTCCTCTCCCCCTCAAACGCGGTGCATGTCCCTCATTACCTCCTATCAACCTCACAAGCCTCATTATCATAATGAAGTCGTGAAGAATTAATGCAGGCGAGATACATCGCTGCTGGTGTCTTCACTAAGCCACTTCTTGCATGGCCTGATGATCTCAAGCCACAGTATATAGCAGAATTAATATTCAATTACGATGAGTTCTTTGAGCTGGGTAGGTAAACTGATCTAATTTTCACGTAGAAGTTTTGTTCATTTTTGCAACCCTTAAATAAATTCGTTTTTTTTTTTGTTAATTTTCTTGCGGTGAAATGATTGCAATTGTGGCGTCCATCATACGCCCGAGTTAATCGCAGCTTTTTTGTCAAAAAATTGATAAAGTCGCTCGAATTGAACCTTCAATGAAATGCCTATACTCCTTAATTAGCAGTCCATTTTACAGAGTTGACTATTCATTTAGTTGAATTTGTGATTGACTGCACGTCGGTAATTTTACAAGGCGAGCAACATCAACAGTTGGAACGCAAATAATTTTTTTGCCGGGTGTGGTGACAGGATCGGATCGCAGGGAATCGGAGGGAATGAAAGATTCGGAAAAGGGAATGAAAGGATCGGAGGGAATGAAAGATTCGCACATATATAAAGGAATAAAAAAAAGCATGGTTAAGTGCAACACATTCTGTGCAATTAGAATCCGAGTGGGGATCTTGATTTTGATCTCCTACAGTGCTAAAAGGTTGCAAAGCAATTTTATCCTTGTGAACGGAAGTAACCGAATGGCTAAAATATAAATGAACTAAATAACATAAGTTTCATTCTCGGACCGGTAAACTGATGAATAGACAATATTTAAACAATTAAAGCTGTTATGAAATTTCCAACTTTCCCGCTGCGCTTAGAATGAAGAAACTCTCTCAAGGAACATAAGAATGAAACAATACTACTAAAATGTCAGTAATAATTGGAAGGAAGGGAAGAATTTTAAATTTCTAATAACTTTCAACTGTCAAGTTGTATGAATTTCAGGTTAAACTTCAAAAAGCGACTATATGACCGATGCTTCGAAATTCTTATGATTAAAGGTGCATATCAATCCAACCTCAGATCAACCCTTTCTCACATGGCAAAATTCATCTTTAAACAATTCAACGCATTTATTTCTGTGTGAATCATAACTTAGATACATTTAAATCTACTCGATTGAATTTCATGATTTATTCGTCTGAATCGTAATTCATTCTCAAGGCCTCTGCTCGGCGAATTCCATTCTTTTTATACCTGTCTATATGAATTAATTTCATTCTGAGCTAATGTAAAACCCCTATTTTCTAACGGCCAACTTATGTGTATGGTAACTTGTTAGCATACTGTCCTCCGTAGTATCTCCGAATAAGATCTGGAAGATTTCAAGATTATTTCCGTGTTGCTTAAGTCACCCCTTACATTCTTCCTTCGAAAGTTTGCAGTTTTGTGAGGAGTTTTGTTAAAGAGTTTGTGGCTCTCAGTTTGCTCGGCTCGCTGCAATCTTCTGGAAGACCACAAATCTAAAGTTTCCGACGCACGCCAGCGATTTTAGAGCAAACTTTCATCACGTGTGATCTAAAAATATTACAGGACGGTAGCTTGGAGGCATGTCTAATATAAGTGAACTGAAGTCTGGTAGATCCCTCGTAAAATGTTGAATATTCGTGAGGATTGTTTTTGTTTTTAAACTTATTGAATAGATTATGAAATTGCTGAAAATTTTTCATTTGTATTTTAGCCCGAATTGTGTTGAAAATAGGCGGTCTATATATAAAACAATCTAGAAAAATGATACCTTCTCTACAAATTTCTCAAAAGTCAGTTCATAGGAATGATAAGACGCGATAAAATGAGGTTTAACTCGTTATTTAGGAGGAAAATCTATGGCCTATTTATTACTACATTATAATCAAACCGAGAAACACGAGGAAACTTATCATTTTCGCTTTATAGCTCTGAATTCTCTCTATTTACGGCCAATTTGAACCATCGCAATGTCCACTTATGCCACATTTTCTTTCTACTCCTTAAATAAGAGCGAAGCTACACTATACCATCAAAGAAACAATGAAGATAATAAATCTCCTCGCATCGACTTTACTGATAAAATTTTCAGGTGTCGGAAGTTCCTGAAGCTCCCTCCCAAAATATCTATTTAGTAAAATTGATTTAATAATGAAGACATGGAAAAATAAAATATGAATAGCACAAATCGAAAAAATTCCTACCAACGTCACCGCACAATTGCTTTTCAAAATATCAGCTTGAAAATCTTCACTACTCACTCGAACAACTCTTCGTTTTTTCTTCTCCCTTTGAGGAGACTGGGATGAATAGACAGCTTCCTGACAGTCTGCCGTCTCTCACACAATCGCTCTTCGCGTGCACAACAGTTAAGGGAGCCCAAACTGCTTCATCCAAAGGCTTCGCCATTCAAAGCTTCGGCCACGTTCACCATACTATTGATGTCAACTATTCATTCATACTTCTTCCTTATTGTTCTTGATTTTAGGGATTCCAAGACGACTCCGTCAAGTTCATAAACAACTTAAACTCTTAGAGGTATTTGACGCTGTTCTTCTTGCCTTCGTTTTATGGTTCCTGAAATTTCTAGGTCAAGTTTGCAAGGGACTAAATTTCAGAGTTCTTTGTTACTCCGTGAATGTTTTCTTGTTGCTTCAAAATTTATTGTCAGGGCTATTCCCACCTCACACAGTTTATTATCTGCGGATAAACATGTTCAATTCTTTCAATCGGATTTGTAGATAAGGCTCTATCGAGTTTGAAAATTTTCCGAGTTGTCCTGATTACCGATAATAAATTATATTATTAAACGTTTTTCTTTCTTCTTAAGATCTTCGTAAAATATCCAGATGTTATAACTTTCTCTATTTATTTGGATGAACGGATTTTGAAAAATCTTCTTATTAAAAAAATTGTGATAAGTTTCGTATTTAGAAGAAAATTTGATAGTTATTCATCATATTTATCTTCCTCGCCTGCTGACGTAGGGTTAGTGCCTAAAAATCAGCTAGTAACATTTATATTCAAATACTTTTATTTCGACACGTTCAATTCGGAAGCTTTTTAGCTTGAGAATCACCACAAATTCTGCCGAATTTCAGTAAAAAATTTGTGGTCCGAAGAATCATCATGAACTTTGGACATTAGGAGTCTATGGAATGAAGGAGCTGGCGCTTACCAAGCAGTTTTCATCCATTAAAAATGATCGGCACTCACTTGAATCCTGGAGCAACCACGACCTGCCCGCAATATTGTTTGGCTCTTGCACAGACCTCCACAATCGAAGTCCAGGATTCGGAGCAGGGACGCAATCTCTAATATTCAATTGGGTTTTGGAATAGAAAGCACTCACTTGGTCGATTCAATTGAACTGCTGCAGCAGACGGTCTCATTATATCCTATCTGCTGGAGAGCCGTCTACCAAATTGATTTTGGGTCCATGAATGCTTACCCTAGTTGTGAATCTTTGGGGAATTATCCGTAGCCAAAAACACAAAAATAGCCTATAATATTCGGATTTTCACTTCATACGCAAGACTAGAGTATATCTTTAATTTTAATAGTTTAAATCTTTATAATTTTCCTTCTATCTTCTACGTATACTTTTATCTACTAAGTTGATACCGCTTAGAAGCGTTCTTAATTATTGATGATCACAATATGGCCTTATTTGCCTACTAAAGGAGTTAAGATGATGTTGAATTGTTCAACGGGAACTCATTTCTCGACAATTTAAATGTGAGAATGATTTCATTTGTTTCATCAATGTATTTTCTTATAAATCACTGATTTTTGATTTTTCATTTCATTTTTTTTTATTTGCAGTTCGACCAATTCCACCTGCATGGGGCACTCTCCATTGTTGAGGCCCAAAGATTTTTCAAGCGAGGCGCGAACATGGGTAGGAATTTTCATAACTATGGACACGGTTTTTCATATAAGATAATATGATGTAAAATATAATTGTTGCTACTTAAAAAACAATAAGCAGTTGTTGTTTGGCGGGGGCAATGCACGTACGTTTCGTAGCCGTGCAGCATCTCATCTGAACAAGTTACTTTCAGTACATTAATCTCAAAACTTTTTACTTCAAATACGTTAACCACAGCCTATTAAAAAACACGATGCTATTCAATTGCAACTCAGCAGCCATACGTCCGAGGCCCATCCCGAATCAAGAGATGAAAAGGCACCAGCATATACGTTTTCAATTCTCGAAATTAGTGTTATTTGATTTCATTAATGTTGATTTATGTCATCCATCCTGTCATTGAGTGAGTCAATAGAATTTAAAATGAATGCGTGAGTCCATACTCCATTAGTCTGCCAAAATTGCAATCTAGAATTTAAAAGGAAAAAAAATACGCTACGTATATTCGTCATTTCTTTTTTGAATACGTTTCGGAGACCATGCAGCTTCATAATCAGTTCAAAAAGTTCTTTACAACAACAAAACATTCATAAGTGAAAGTAAAATTTACACGGAATAAATTTAAACCTACATGACTCTAAATACGACAACCGAACAAAAAAAAACTCTCGATTTACACTTCCAGGGGGACAAGAATCGTATAGCGTAATTAGGACTAATATGTGAATATTGTATTGACTGGGTTAGAATTATCAAAATGATTTAGTCACCACTGAATTAGACACAGAATAAGAATATTATTTTCGTTATTCAATGTGTATTCGAATGATAACGAACTGGTTTATTTCGTTAATCTTCTCACTTTACTCGGGAATGCTTAAAGCCGTGCGCGCTTAATTTATCCTATAATCTAGTAATAGATGATTAAACATGTAAGTCTGTCCGAAGACTGCCTGCTAGGATAAAAAAATGTTGCCTAGAACTCGCTAATCAAGCGATTTTCTGATTTTTAATCAAATTGAATTCCTCACCCCTGAGCAACTAATTATGTTATTCCCAGACAGTAATCACTCTAAATCTTCTGTGTGCGTTCAAGTTCATCTGGTGCTCACATTTTAGGCAGATAGTACAGGCACCCGGAACTACGGTCCAGCAGCAGGATGGTTCCGGCCTTCCTCTATATCGGACGGGCTGCAATCGCGCTAGAACTCGCTCGCACTCCTACGGAAATCCCAACGCCGACGAGAGTACTTCAGTGCTCTCGTTCGAAACAAATGCAATTTAGTAGTAAAAATGCACCACATAAAATTATTTTCTTGTTTTTTTTTTCTTAAATATGGTGCATAAATTTTTAGCTGTCGATTTCAATACCTCTTGCTGTAATTCGAGCTCTCAAAAATTATTACATTTAATACCAGTTGATTGTTGAGCTAGCATCGAATATAGCTTCCGTCAAATATGTGAAGAAATTAAAACATGAACCAAAAAATTTCGGACCTTCAAGGTATATCGTTATTTCCAAGCAACCCCTAAAATATGAGAATTGTTATTAAATGAAGTATTTGCAATTTTATTAATCTCGTCATATAATCCAGCCAAAAACCTTTACAAAATCTATTTTTCAAGCATATACTTCCGATTTACGAATTCATGACTTCATTTACGTAGCTTTACCAAAAAAAAAAAAAAACATGTTGGCTTTAGCTCAAACTCAAACAATTGCAAAAAATTCGTTCATTTTTTCCTGAGATTCTTCTTCGCCTAAATAACATCACAAATGTCACCGCTAACATGGAATCGATCCGTCTTACTTCAGTGTTCCCTTATCTAAATTTTCTTTGTTACCATTGCATCCATATCTGTTACCATACATATCTTCCATTTCCCATGCTGCCATTTGCAACACCGGCAAAATGGAGCTATATATCACAAGCTTATTCTGCTCTCTCTGGAGGACGATTGCCATAGTTTTTTTCTCATTCGCCAAGAAATGCATTGAGAAAATCACTAGCTTGACATACACACTCCTACGTCTTCATTTCGAGCGTGGCGTTTATCGGGTAAGGCATCAGCTGGGCAATATTTACGCCTGTTAAGGGGAGCGTCTGGGTAAAATTTTGAATTTTGGCTTTTCCGGTTTTTAGTCTCATCTTAAAGCTGACATTCTGCTCTATCCAACGGTACCAAAATCATCTCTGTACGTTGATTTATGCGTTCACGACAGCTTGCAAAAGGGGGGGACCTCCTAGAGTTTTTAAGCTACAACAATGAGACATATACCATTCGATGCGCAACAAAATTATCTAGAACGTAACACGGGCGTTTTTCTAATTTCGTTATAGTTTGGATTTTATTCCGCAAAAGGGGGGGTGGCGGGGGGGAAAATCAAAAAATTTTCGAAAAATTTACGAAAAATGCTCCCACACCCACAAAAATGAGAAATCCTAAAAACCCTCGTGTTACGTTTTAGATATGGTTTTTACGCATCGAATGATATGTGTCTCGATGTTGTAGCTTGAAAATCCTAGGAGGAGATAGATTTCTACAGTACCCCCTTTTTTGGCCGTTTTCTAATAATTTCACGTTTTCTGTCATTTTTTTCGAAAAATTCACACGAACAAAAATGTCTTAGAATTCTGTTTTACATATGTGTACCAAGTTTCAGAGTGATCCGTCTGTGAATAGCCGAGATAAATTTTACCCCAGACGCTCCCCTTAAACTCGGTCCGTTTAGATAAACGCAAGTTCTTTGCACTACTTTAGTTTTTGGACACAAATATTGATGCAATCCTGACGCTTTGTCGAACGGTTTTCATGGATCCATTTTCCTCCGAGTCACGCTGCACGTTTCTCTTTCAAAGAATTCATATTTTATTTCATATAATTTAAATTGCATTTTCTTTGTTATAATTTCCGGATAATAGTTCAATTATTGCTCGTTTACTTAGTGTTGTTTAGTGTTTAGTATTTAGTGTTTAGTGTTCAGTGTTCAGTGTTTAATGTTTAGTGGTTAGGTGTTTAGTGTTTAGTGTTTTATGTTAATATAAACACCGATTTATACCATTCTTCGGCCTCATTTTGTTGTGAAAGTATGTTTATCTATCTCGATCTACCGTATCCATATCATGATTTTTTGCGGGGGGGGGGGGTTTCTTAGTGTAACTTGTTCTCCTCCATCAAATTGAACACACGCGCATCAATGTACACTGTAATTAAAATTTTGCCCTATAATTACTGACAATCAGGATGGACATATATTGTCTCCATGAACTATTATTTCTTCTGTGACTTTCAAAGTCATTTGCACCAACCGAAAACTTGCAATGCGATTGCGATAACTGTAAAGCACTGATGGTCTTTCGAACCCTCGCTGTGTTTCTTCACAGGTTTTCGACTGCCAGCTTCAGCCACGCAGGAATAAATTAGGTTACAACGCTAAATGGATTCCCTGTTGTTTATTTAGTTTTTGAGCATAGCGAAGTGTTCTCCCTGCAGTGTACACTGTACAGTCAGTTTGGAATATTGTGCCCGCATCGTATGGTCGCAGCTTCAGGAAAGACTATAACCACGAAGTGTAGCGAAATTACTATTCTACAAATATTCAGCTCGAGTGGATTCAGAATATTTTTGAAATGATTTGAAAAATTTCGTTGATAAAATTTGGTATTCCGATTGTGGTCTCGTTACATACTGAGATTAATTTCACAATGATTTCTTTCCTCGACGTAGTATCAAAATACACGTGACAGTTCAATATTATGACGCGTAAATTTATCGTCTTCTCTTCTCTGTACAAGAAATAAGAAATAAAACTTTCCGTGCCAATGCTTTGGGCTTCTTTGCGACCCACAGATGTAAGATTTACAGCTCTTATTTCTCATGGATAAGCCTATGGGCATGTTGACCTATTTCCTTGCGGCTCTTTCAGGCCAAAAAGAAATCTTTTGATTTTGTACCGTGGCTTCACGCTGTTCGGTATCCATGATGCGGCCTGATCACAGGTCGCTATGGAAAGACTGGCGGAAAATTGCATAATTTTTTAGGTTCGGTAATGGCGGCTCCATAGCGAGATATTGGTTGTTGAGAACGTGTCGGGATAATGAAAAATGTTTAGCTTGCTAAGAAAAAAATTTGGTACACTAGCCGCCGATATAGCTTTTGTAAATTTATGATTGGGGCATGCAGGGATGCCCATCAGCCCATCAAACAACTGTGTGACATTACCAGTATCCATTATTTGGCTGATTTTATCAATTCGAATGCGAATGTAATTTCATCAAAGCAATTAAGTGTGTGTGAAGGGAAAGACTGAAGCATTTACTAATTATTCCGGTACAGCATTACCTCTGGGAGAGTTGGCAACTCTATAATCAATATTTATTATAACGTGTGAACGTAAGCATCCACATTATAATACGACCCAATATTGGGAAAGAGTGGAACTAAGAAGCATGTATAATAATCTGAGTCATGACTTTAGTAAAATGGACGAAAAGAAACAAGGAGTTATGTAACTGAGTTGCTCGTGGCTGCAGGAAAACACGTAAATATTTAACCTGATAACCTCTAGCTATACTATGAAACTAGATTAACAGAACACGACCTCACGACCTACGCCAGTACACCGCAAACAAAAAAAAAGCTTCTCTGTTCTCTAATACATTAAGGTCATGTCTATTTTCTCTCATAACTCGAGGAAGAGTAAATAATAAATAATGAAATTGGGATGAAATATAGAACTTGAAAATATGGGATATTATTTGAAGGATACAACTAACGAGAAAAAGAATATGAAATTATATAGTTCTTAGCCAATTAAAAAAAAAACAATATATCAACGAATGAAATAAAAGTAAAAATTTCTTACATACCACTAAAAATTAAACATCTAATTTTACTTAATCCTTTCATTCAATTTATATTGTAAATCTTGATTTTAATTAAGTTTATTTCATAGTTGAGATTGTCGTTAATCCGTTTAGGATTTACAATGATCCATTCAATTGAATAACTAATTAATTTTACGGTGTGACCGATTCTGAGTTGGATAGATTGATCTAGGCTATTACGTGCAGTTTTTAATTTTTTACTTTTTTTTAAGTTTTTTTTAACTTTTTTTAACTAGGCTATTACGTGCAGTATTAAATTGATTGCGTGCAGTAATAACTTTTCAAATATAATCAAGGTTTCATGTAATGAGCTACTCGGTGATAATTAAAAGCTCGGTACTAGGAGTAGAACTACTGTTCTGTACTCTAAAATTCAATGGAACAGCATTAGAGCGCAGGCATTACCCGTAATACGTAATAATGAAAAAAATTGATAATTATTGTCCACTACCAATTGTTTTGAGTTGAATAATCGATTTGCGTATTACGAATTATTTTTGCAGGAATAAAATTTGGTCCTTTGGAGCGAAAAAGCGTTTCCAGCTGCAACACATCAGCTGTAATTTAGATGTCAACACAATCCATGCAGCTTTTATAAACGCACAATTCTCTGTTTCGTTAATCAGCCTGTCGTTACCTGCCTCATGAAGTTGGTTAAAAAATATTTTTCCGACTGATTATTTTTACGATTACGATGCGATTTTTATTATATAACTCAAAATTTACTATACGTACGGTCCTTCAACGGATTAGCAACGACCACAGAGGTACCAAATCATGTAATTACAGTAAATGAAATCAGATATGACTTACAATTTCATCTTTTACAAGGCTAATTTGGACTCTGCAATCAATCAAACTTCACTAATCTTGTTAATTTTTTTTGCAAAATTACAAAGATTTAAAAAGATTTTATAGGAGAGTAAAAAACGTAATTTTTCCTGAATTTTTATTTATGTAATTCAAATTGGATACATGGAATCTCACAGACCTTCTCATCATACATTTTTTGTTTTGACCGAATTAGACTTTATTTTAATTACACATATATTTGGACAGTTGATTTAAAAAATTTACTTATTTACTAGTATAATGATTGTTCATCATGTAAAGAAAGTATAGAGCAGTTGTGTGTTTTTGTACATGTGCATGTACCGAAGTACTCGATCTGATGATTTAAAATTCTCTGAACCATTTTATCAAAAATTTTCTCAATTAAAAAGAAAACTCAATTTTTTGGAATTTCAAATGAGTTTCTAAACGAAAAATATGTTTGCTGAAGGTTGACAGAAACTAAAATGAGTCGCAAATCAATTTAAACAAATTCGCGTTTCGGAGCTTCAACTTTTGTTCTAAATTATTTCTAAATTTGACTTGAAGCTCCAGTCGTGGCAGCTCGCGTCACTCTAAAATTGGAGCCTGACAGGTTAGTGTTCTTCAATTCCCGAGTAATATCGTACTTCGACTTCCAGATTCATTCCATGCCTGACTGTTCTTCGCCGATTGTTGTCGGCTGACAGATATTTGAGCAAATATCTATGAAATGTGACCCGCGGAAGCTATTTCCCCTATCGAGGCAGGCTGCTCTCTGCTGGCGCTCTTCCTCTACTGATTTCCATCTTGAATGCATGACGCTTAATCGATAAAAAATTAGAAGCAAGTGCAGCTTCGGTCATCATTACCTTTCTGAAAGTACTGAAATAATACTACGTACTTGCGTGCACTTGTGGGTTTTCGTGTGGCAGCACCTGGGAATTAGAATGTCAGTAGTTGCTCACGTCATGCATATATCATGTACTCATTTTGGATTCAATATTTTTAGCCATTAAATTCACGATTTGTGCTCCTTGAATTGAGTTGTCAGCATCCCAGTCCCAGAAGACTGCAAGTTTCTCCAGCTTACTTGCGTGAGGTTGGCTTTTGACAGGAGTTGAGACAGAATAGTGTGATTTAACGTATATAAAATAAATTTGAATATCAATATTTAGGGACCCGGGAACTCTACGGTGCGTTATATTTCGTAATACCAATGAAAAATTATCTAACTCTAACATCATAATATATGCCCGTGACAAAATAATTGTTTGTATTTTTAAATTTAGGCTGTCTTAGGATCATCAGAGAGATCTATACCAATGCATCAGAGTCGGAATAAATCAAGTTACAAGTGAACGTCAAGTTTATTTCGAATTCATATCCTCCGCATCATAAATTTTTATTCGAAGAAGTTAAACATGCAAGTCATATATCAACTTGTCAATGAAAGCCAGTCATTAATCTTACAGCGTCTTTTACTACTAGTTTCTTCATTATTTGAAAAATTAAATCCTATTTGATGATCATATATGTATCACCTGTAAAAATTCCATAGGTGAATGATAAACTGAATAATCCTACGATTTTGTATCTGTTTCAACACTGGTGGGTGTGGATTAAAGATGCGTACATGATTCAATTTGTCGTTTCATTCATTTCATCAAATAAATTTATATTATATTATGTTCATCACGATCGAAAATAAATAAAAAACCCACTAACCTTATTATTGAAGGGCGTATCAGAGAAATGGCTTTAGGTTTATCAGTGAGTTATTTGTTACCTATAACTGCAAAACTTCACAGATTAAATATTTGTTTCAGGTTCACAGTAAATTAAAACGACGATTGCAGAATATTATAGAAATTTTACAATGCTAAAATATACGATGTTTGCATACGAGAGAAACGCCGGAGTTGAGTGTATAATCAATTCAAATTGAAAATTTTAAAGTTTACTAATTAGGAATTCTAGACGTCTACTATGTGAGAGTGAAATTAAACTTAAACCTTTGTTGCTGTGACACAAGGCTTTGGCGTCATGTGAGGTGCTGGCATAGAAAAGTTTCAACTTGGAAGAAGTCAAAAAGGTTTGAAATTTATCCAAAAAATTATAAGGCCCATAATACATTCCTGAAATTTTGAAATAAAGACAAGAGATAAAATGTGTGAATCAAAAACTCAATTGATAATGGAGCAAGAAAGGGCCTATTTGCCTGACTAATGACAATCAGGCAATGTATCAACTAAAACGCACCAGGAGGCAGCTGGTGCTGCAGGTGGTTGTGCAGGTGTTTTTCTCAACCACCTGCTCGTGCGACCAGCTGTTGAGCAGAGTGGTGACCACCAAGTATGGCCCCATACAAGGAGTCATCCGCCAACACTCATCAGCCACCCTCCCCGCCGTGGAGGCGTTTTTGGGGGTACCCTACGCCAGCCCTCCTACAGGGGAAGGTCGGTTTACCCCAACTAGCTCCCCATTGCCATGGGATGCGGTGAAGAAATGCACAGAACTTCCCCCTGTGTGTCCCCAGCAACTCCCCCATTTGGGGTACCCAGGAGGGTCGCTGCCACCTGATCGAATGCTCTATCTCAGGTATGAAACTTAAAATATTAACGACTCCATTGATGAAAATTATGATTCTCTTTATCGGCAAATGCCTGTGACACAAATGAATGCGAATCACACATCATTTTTTCTCATTTTTTTTATTAAAAATAATATAATTCACGGCCTGCGTGTAAATATTGTGTGTGTAAATTGTAATAATTGACATATGAAATAATTGCACCCAGATCTGCGAGTCGGAAACTTGAGCGTCAGAGCGAAGACTGCCTCTACCTCAACATCTACGCGCCTCATGACGGTGAGTAGACGCACTCACTTTTTTCTACTCATCTGACAAGCAAAATAATATGGATGAATTTCCTTGAAAAACTAGAAATTGTGGAAACAAGACTCGACAATGAAAAATTTATTTGTACCTTAAAATATCTTGAGTCAGGATTTGGAGAAGATATTTCCTAGTTAATTTCTGTTCCACAATAAATCGATTCCACTTTAGAAATATTTTCGAAATTTCATTTCATGTCATCTTTCATAAGTAGAAATATAAACATATTATTTTATTAAACATTTATTTAATTTTCTGTTAAGATAAAGGTTGCGCATTCCGTCATCATTAAAATTGTCAAAAATTTTCTAGGTATTAACAAGAAAAAAATTATCAAACGAGTTCATATAGCACGATGAAATTTAGTTACACCATCCAGTCTAAAATTAAATATATATATCATAAATCTCAAATTACGCGTCAATTTCAATTTTTTATCATAAATCACGACCACATTAGACCAGGTGAAAAGCTCAACGCGGAGACCGATATTTATCTTTGCTAAAGTAGCGCGGGCTCGAAATTCCCTAATAAATTTCCTTGTTACAAGCCTCGGGCGATTATGAGGTCTATATTTTCTCAGGGTTTCTAGTGAACATCACTCTTGCTGTGACAGGCGGATTATCCTGGCATTGTAATTTACTGTGACTAGCGGCACGTCTATTTTCTAGACGTGAACGCGTTCCTTGCAAACGTTCCTTATATCAAATGACTCTAATGGATAATTCTTATGAATGCCCCTTATAAACGTGTTTATGGAAGACTCCTAACAACATTTATTCCATGGAAGAAAACATCGAAGGGTTCTGATGAACTTTTTCACGAATTTTGCCTCCAAAATGTTCATATTATGTTACTCTACCGTTGTGTAGGGAAATGTTCTAACGAACATCTCTAGGGAACAGTATCAAATAAATGTATAACGAGATATTCTAACACACTATCATACAAAACGGCTTTAGCGAACGATTCTAATGAATTATTCTAACGAAATCCACTAACGTTCCAAACGAACGATTAAAACGAACACTTCTAACTAGCTCCTCTAGCATACGTTCCCAACAACAGGACCGTACGACAACATGACTTTATTAAAAGAATATAGTCCCACTTATTATTTTTTAATTGATCGCACACTTTTTACCGGCCGAATTTTTGAAATGAATTTCTGTTTTAACTAGTAAACCCCAAGTAGCGCAAGAATATTGCAAATGAAATAAAGATAGAAACTAAAGCTTTCAGTCTGGAATATAAGCACACGCATAATTTTTTACTCTTCGCGGGGTTAAGAACGAGGTCAAGTGAACGCAGCTCCCTTCCTTCATTCAAGTGAAGGTCAAGTGAACGCAGCTCCCTTCAAATCTTCAAACATTTCGGCAGAAAAATCGAATTATGCGAGTTAAAATTCGAATATTCTTCGTGAACGGGAAACATAATTATTTCCTCAAATTTATAAGAAAATATACAAAACCTCTTCTTTCATTTTGAGGAATAACTTTCGGTTCAGCATTTTTCTAAAGTCCAGAATGTTAAAATATTGTTCCCTAATTTAATTCCTGATATTTAGGAAATCGTCGACGCTTTCCTATAAATTTCCGAAACAGAATTTTGCGAACGAAGAGCACTCTAAAAGCGATTCAATATTCTCGTAAGATTTTGTAAAGATATCTCTTCATCTCAGGCCGAAATTGTCCGGTTCACAGTTTCTATATGTACATATCTATCGTCGGAAGGGCCATCACTCTTGGAAGGATATTTTTCACAAGTTTCAGGGCCCTGGAGATCATTTGATGACTCATAGATCAGGTTCAGTAAATCGCTGGCGCCTTCTTTGCAAGACGACGAGGCTCGTTATTTCTGGACGCGATTCTGAAGAACTGTGGAGGCCTGGAATTTTTTCTGAGGCATCTTTCGAGTTCAGTTTCATTGACAAGCTGAACGTTTATCATGCGACTTATTACAACGACCAAAAAATGGAGATGGCAGCAGTTGAGCTTCTTTGATATTCGCGAGTCAAAAAAATTATTCGAGTTGGGTTCCGCCGTCGCTATGGATTTTGTTGCGGCTTGGTATTTCAAAAATATCACATCCGATAATTAAAAATAAATCACAGGCTTGCAATTTTTGAATCAGCTTGGTCATCTTCGTGATCAAATAGAAAATTGTCTTTAAAGACAATTAATTATGCAATTTAATGTGAATGACTGGGTTTCATTAATATTTTATTTGAAGTTATCATTAGCAGAGACTGCCTTATTTTATTGAACATTGGTTGATTCCCTCCTAACTAACATGCAGATTGACGTAGTTGGCTTGCATATTGAATCTTCAAGACTCTTTTGCGTTTCAGTCAAGTAATAAATACTTTGGTCAATTTCATAAAATAAATCGGTCAAAACATAAAATAGTTTATTGTCAAAAACGTATCAAAATCAATGAGCACACTGTTTCCATTTTGCCAAGTTAATATAAAATAATTTAAAAATATTTAGTTACGAGCCATACGTACAATGCCAGTGCACAATTTTTCCCAGCGTTTCTCTTCCGGAATCAATTTTTTTGCCCATCGTTATATCTGCTCAAAACCCCAATAAGTTTTTCGAAGTCAGTTTCCTTTCATTTCCTCATTTGAGGTAACCGATCGCTTTAGGAAGGCCGCGGGAAAAGAGATCTCCCACAGAACAATTCTTTGTTCGGCTTCAGTGAACAATATAACTTTTCGCGCATATTCCCTCAGAGATACTTCAGCAATTTCTACCGCCATAAAATGAGAAAAAAATATTCTCTTGTGATGGCTATGCATGTCAGCAAGAATTTTTAAATCTGTAAATAACTAGAAATATAATCTTTTTAACTTGTGCAGAACCTGGATAGGACTTCGAATGTCAGTTAAAAAATAAGTAGCATATAAACATAATTTGTTTAATATATATTTTGGAAATTTTAATCAGATTCTGATATATGCAAGTTAGATCAGTGCTTTATGCTGCAATATTTTTCCTGTCATTCCTTACATCAAATTTTTATGTACCATCACAATTAGATCCCAATTTTTATTCATAAGTGATTCCGAAACTTCAGCTAGCCATATCACTCTGTCCTAAATGTTAGACAATCCAATAACTTTCTGGGATTTTAGGTGCTACAAAGCGATTTATTCAAAGGAATTCAAGTGAAAGGCAAATACAGCCAGCCATTCCAGCAAACCCAACTTGTGTGAGGAATTCATTGCCACTTCAATTGGATCCTTTTATGTCGTATTGACATGTACAATAGACTTGTATTGCTTCTATTCATTTCTTTCTCGCGTTTTCGACACATATTGTGTCCAAGATTTTGCCCCTGCCGCTCGAATCCTAGGTTTTTTGGAATATAAAAAAAAACATAATAAGAAATTGAACATTAAAACTAGAATACAATAAACAGGTCTTAATATAATTTACAGTTGCGATTTGATATGAAACTCAAAAATGAAGCAGGAATGCAAAAATAAAAACATGTATTCAGAGATATTAATATCAATGAGTGATATTGAACATGTTTCTTAGCCACAACATTCCGAACGCTAAACTGGAACATAAAATGAACTATCATCTGAAAAATTAATTACATGTGTTCCATCGGCGTTGTTATATTACTAATAAAAGATTTTATTCAAAACCGCTCATACAAATCTTCCTTCCAAACTATGCCAATGCTTGAAATTAGGTTATCGAATTCAATTTATTAGAATTTAACTAATTTCTGCTCGGGTCTTTAGTAACATTTTGCAGTAAAATCATTTGCCTCATGGATTATTGATATAGGATATTTATACAATAAAAAATTTCAACCATACTAAGGGTATTTAGGGAAATCGTAACGGGCGTAATTTTAATGTGTGGCGAACGAAGTTTTCAATAGTTATGATGTAGCTCCCTAGCATCTAAACGATTGAATATCTATTTAATTTCACATTCCATCATCAGATAATTCAGTGTTGACATACCCTAGCTAGAATCGCAGACATTCCACTTCTCAGGGCCAATTGAGATAAAATCTTACATTTGAAAGCTTGTTGCACCTACCGCGTGCTCGCATCATCTACTCAGATCCACTAATTGTTCACAGGTCCAATCTTGTTTTCATTGTTAACCTACTTAAATGCTCACATTTTTGGTCTCGTATCACCGGACAAATGAAACACTTCAGCTTCATCGCGACATTTCTCAAACTTTTGTTCACTCATCTTTCAATTTTAACAATATTTAAATATCACTCTACACGCTGATGATATCTGCTCAAATTGCAACATCGGCCATTTCCCTCAACAGCCGGCACCTTCTACTACATTGCACGCACCATTTGAATTTTACTCCATTTACCCAGCTGGGTCGGTCCACTTGCCGAGCGTATAACTACTTAGTATGCAACATAACAATTTTTCCCTATTCATCCAGGTCTCACATTCTACCAAGCTTTCATCTGTAGCCCTTTTCAGCGTCTGCCCACTTCTCGCAAGTGCCTCAGGAAGCAAATATTCTAATGAGGTCGTAACTCAAGCTTTATGAGGCCAGGATTTTCTCGCCGTCTTGTCTTTAGGTCGATGGCCGACTAAGCTTTCCTTATCACTGCTCAGCGAGACCAAAAATCACATTCCTTCACCGTTATTGACGGTGGAAAGCGAAAATCCGCAAATCTTCGCACAGAGCGCTGCCGAATTTTTGGGTCCTTGCGTAATTACGGAAACGGTTTGGTGAGCGTCGATGTTGCTCACCGACGCAAAAATAGAGATGGCGACTGAGTTTATCGTCTTAAAGATAAGGATTAAATTTATCGAGCTTATTTCACTTACTGCCCTCTAGGGTCAAATGATGAACGCTGCGCGCTTTTTATGGCTTTGGGAGATATTAGTACGGAAATCGAAGCAAGGTTCAAACAGGCGGAGAGTCATTTCAGCGACATAATTGCCAACGGCACGACTGTCGTCGGATCGAAATAAAAAAAATGTAAATGCCATGAATGATTGTCTTTGTAAGAATACTCGTAATACTAATTTTTTAATAATTATTATTATATAAGCAAGATATTTCTGTTTATTATGACGCGTTAAATAGAAATAATACAATGATAATTTAAACTTCTTAATTCTACATGCCCACTGACCGATCTGATTCTAAGACAGTTAGAATGAATACTGCTTAAGCGCTATTTACATTTGATATTATCTTCAAAGATGACCAGAATTTGATTATCCAGTAACGTATAGTCGAAAAAAATATTGCTTATTAATCAGAAATCACTTATTTGCCCCAAATTTCTACTGACGAAATTTTTACTGGCTAGACATTGATCGACACAACCTAATAGAAACCTTTCAACACATAATTGCGCGTGAAAGATACTAAAAATATCCCTGCCATTGAGGTGAACACAGACACTTCCGATTGTTGGCTACACAAATAGTAATTTTACTGGCTTCAGGATGACGTCAGCAAGTTTTGTTAGTATATAGCTTTGTGCATGAGGTCTAGGTATTGTTTGTTCGGAACTGAATCTATAGTAAGGATAGATTCAATGATATGAATTTTGAGTCATTTGACTTGTGAGACAGTAATATCCGGTTAACGTTGGTCATGAAACACTTGGGATAAACATGGAAATTTATCACACAAAAAAAAACAGGTAACTCCAGTAATGTTATACCATCGATATGCTTGCTTGGGTTCGGTATTTTACTTCTGCATTAGTCGTGATGTTTCGTTCCATATTTTTATTAACTTTTACTGCATTGAAAAAATTCTCCAGGCATATTTTATATTTTTTCACTTCTTATAGCCTTCTTCTTATGTCTAATAAATACAATGCCTATACTGCGCATGACGCATTTATCTCAACCACATTTAGCTTATCTTAGCTTCTATTGATCTCACTTAAACGATTCACCCGGTCATAAAACATATTAGACTCAGTCATATGCATATGTATGATACAAGTTCTGAGAATTGCTGTACAACACTAAATATTAACCGTATTTTTATTAATATTCTGCGACTGAAAAAAATAGGCTGAATCCAGTACAAAATAAAGAGGACTCAGCTAGACTGTTTGATATTTTTTTCTCATTTATTGTATTTCAGATGTTTTTTTCACATTAACTTTCCTGTATCACTGAATATTTTCCTCAAATTCAAACAATTATTATTTGGCCTGCAATGTGGGGTATTTTCTCTTTAAAATATTTAAAAAATTCAACTTTCATGGTTTTTCAAAATAAATCAGTATTATCTGGATTTCCGAAAGAATCGAAATGGGCAAAAATAATTCGTGCCAAACTGAAATATTTTCCGGTACTGTTTTGAATGGGAACAGGGTAGGGTTGCGTCATTCAGACACAGGAGCCCCGATATCACTTTTGGTTGGGCCGAGGATGGCGCCGTCTTCCGTAGAGTTATTTTATTGACGTGCACCTAGCTCGCAATTATGCATACTGGTGCGTAGTTCACGCTAAATTTAACTGGTTAAAGGAACCCTGCATTTCAGAGAGCTGGGAATTGAAGGCAGATTTTGAATCGTTCCGGCGATTCAAAGCAGCGTTCGAGAAAGATTCAAGCATCTTATCTGGAAAATTGAATGCTTGAATTAGTATCTCTCGTTCTCTTACGTTCAGAGACCGTTAAAATATTCAAATAACTGAATGATATGAAAAATATTCTGATTTATTTCTTCTTCTAATTGATGTTTCGAATGAAGTTCGTCTGTCAATTCTATTCCATTTTTATGAATTTAATTCATGGCTAATGGGAACATGCCCTCTCCTATGATACCACAAATAATGCTTTAAGAAATCTACTATTGGAATTAATGTTATTTTTTAAATAATTTTTCTTATACTCTAATGTATTAACAGCACAAGCAAAAAATTATTTACTATGTGTTAAGATTTTTTAGTCCCTGATCTAAGCATTCGCAAATTCCACGTATTTCAAACACGTCAAAAATAATGAGCTTTGGAAACTTTCACACGAAAACGATCTTCCTCCAACATACTATATATAAATATATATGCTGATTCCGATAAAAAAAACATTCATATTAGAAGAATATCTCCGATGCGTTTATCGTAAACCAGAGAGCCATTATTTGAAAATATGAATATCTGCGGTTCTTGCATTAATAGCAAGAACCGCAGCACGTTACGATACTTTAAATTAGACTAATAAATTTATTATCTATGCCTTTTAGAAGTAAATGACACAAATTCAATAAAATTTAAATATAAATGACTAATCATTAGATCAAGAATTAAGATGACATGCACACATGTCAAGCTACCCAATGATCAACAATTTTTCTTGTTTAATGATCGCGACTAATGAGCAAATTTTCTGATTTTTTTCCACGCAGGAGGCGGATCGTACCCCGTTATGGTGTTCATCCAAGGTGAAGCCTTCTGGTGGGGCTCCGGGAACTTGTACGATGGAACCGTGCTGGCCAGCTATGGCCGGTTGGTGGTGGTCACGCTCAACTACAGGCTGGGACCTCTAGGTGAGAGTCCTAATGGTTTTGGTTACGCTCAACTACAGGCTTGAACCTCTAGGTGAGATTCCTAATGGTTGTGGGCACGCTCAACTACAGGCTGGGACCGCTAGGTGAGATTCCTAATGGTTTTGGTTACGCTCAACTACAGGCTGGGACCGCTAAGTGCGAGTAATAATGGTGATATGCACACCAAGCTCTAGGCTGGCATAGTTAGGTGAGAGACCTAGTTTTTGTGCTCACTCTGCAGCTTCAGAGTGGGGCCGCTGGGTGCTAGTCCTAATGGTGGTGGACACGCTACAGCTACAGACTAGGACCGCTAGGTAAGAGTCCTATGGTGGTGGCCACGCTCAACTACATGTATAGGACAGCTAGGAAGGAGAGTCCATATGGGGATGGTCATGCTACAGTTACATGCTGGGACCGCTAGGTGAAAGTCCTTATAGTTGTGATTAAACTCGACTTTAGGCTGGGACAGTAAGGGGAGAGTCATAATGGTTGTGGTCGATATCAACTACAGTCTGACACCGTTAGGTGTGAGTCCTAATGGTGGTGGTCACGCTCTACTCACAAAGTAGGACCTTTGGGAGAAAGTCCCAACGGTGGTCACGCTAAACTACAGACCTGAAGAACCTCCAGTTGAGAGTTTCAATGGTCGTGGCCGCTATCATTTACCTTCTGGGACAGTTATAGGTGATAGTCCTGATGGTGATGGTTACGTCCAACTACCGGCTGAGACCGTTGGTCACCTATAGGTTGTTGACGCAAACCTCAATAACATACTGTACAGAGAATTACGAGTCATTTCCAGGCACACGATTATTCCCGACTGCTGCCTTTTAATATTCGAAATAAACTAATGACACGGTTCTTCATGAAAATCAATTGAAACCTGACACATTAAATTACACCAGTGGTCCTTAGTAGTAAAGTAGGGACCAGGGGGCCATACTTTCAAAAATCGATAAGTGAACGTTAGTACCTTTGCTCTATTTTCTTGTCAAAGATTGGTGGATTTTGCTTATAAGGCCGTCAATGATTGGTTCATGAACATACGATCTCCTAACTTTTTTTGAAAGTATAGGCCCAGATGCTGATAGATCTCACTCCTGACTGGCTTCATTACTACTGTTTTACTTCACAAGAAACGAAGAATTGTATTTCGTGGTTTTAAATATCATGTGTCAGTCACCTTTATTCAATGAATGGTGATACTGCTGAAACTTGCGTAAGTAAAATGTTTGATTGATTGCAATCAAATTATACGGCAAAGCAATTCTTGAAAATAGCAAAATTTTTCTGGTTAAGGCCGACGCCCAGCTATAGCCTGTTTATCGAGTCCACATCTAGTTAAGTCGGCATTAACGATGCGTATCAGTTTCAAGCTATTACTCGGGCCAATTCCAAAAAGTTTATGGAAGGTAGATTCTAGAACTTGGTTTATCTTGACGTAATTCAGCCATAGCCTACAAGTTAAGCTGACCTGGTCCATAAAGACGCCGATTAAATGATTCGTTTTTCAAAGTTCTGCATACCGGGAATTAGGTTTAAATTCCTCTGGAGGCAATTAAGATGAATACGAGTACCTGGAAATAGGAGCACGAAAATTCAAGTTATTGATAGTTCGAGTATTCAGTAGGTACGTTCTGTGGATGAGGTTAATATAGGTTGTAGATAACGGTTGCCAATAATGCCTCACACGGCGGCAGCCAATACTGCCCAGTAGCCAATACTGATAATATATTATTTTAATAGCACACCCTAATTGCACCTCTATTTTATTTGCGGCAGCGGCGACCGCGACAAATGGACCCGGCCCAAATATGCTGATGCATCCGCGAATTTTCAATTTTACGGACGCACCGATCCCAGCAGGCATTAGGCGGTTGAATCAACGTTGAATCAACTACCTATTAACGACGTTGAGATCGGGGTTAAATGAGGTTTAGAATGAAAATTGAAGCAACATCTTTCATGAAACGTCTTACTGGCGTTACAATGCAACGTTGAATCAATGTTGCTACTTCAACGTTGCTGCAACGTTGAATTCTATGGTTGAATCGACGTTGAAACAACTACCTATTACGACGTTGAGATCGGGGTGAAAAATGGTTTAGAATGAAAATTGAAGCAACGTCTTTCATTAAACGTCGTACTGACGTTACTATGCAACGTTGAATCAATATTGCTACTGCGACGTTGCTGCAATGTAGAATTCTATGGTTGAATCGACGTTGAAACAACTACCTATTACGACGTTGAGATCGCGGTGAAAAACGTTTAGAATGAAAGTTGAAGCAACGTCTCTCAAGAAACGTCGTACTGACGTTACAATGCAACGTTGAATCAATGTTACTACTACGATATTGCTGCAACGTCAAATTCTGTAGTTGAATCAACGTTGAAGAACCAATCTGTTTTTCGTCCGTAGCAGGATTCGAATCCGGGATCGCTGGAGACCGCGCGACGCCTTAGCAACCTTGACCACTGCAGCTCGCGTGCATGAGCAATAAAATAAGCTAAAAAATTGTTCGACTCCTTGAAAATTGAAATGCATTCTCTGGTCATTAATCGTTCACTTATGTATATGTATTTCATCCAATGTTGGTGTAATAACATTAGTTCCATGCTAGTAAATAGCTAAACAATCAACGTACCGATATCGACGTTGTTTCAAAGTTGAAATAAGGTTGTTTTACGTCCGTTCTAGTTTTGGTCAGATTTCGACGTTGATCGGACGTTTAAAATAAATAAACATTCAACGTACCAATATAGTGCTGGTGCCAGGTGAGCCGTCGTACTGTAGGCAGAGTGACGTTATTTGGACATGCAGCAGGGGCGGCCTGCATCGCCTACCTCATGGTGTCTCCGGTGCTGGTGCCTGGTGAGCCGTCGTATTGTAGGTAGAGTGCTGGCCTAGCGTACGCTAGGCTTAGAATTTTATGGGGCAAGTGAGTGGTAGAGGGTTTCCTGGCATCTCATCATATTGTCTCGTCCATTCTCTCGTCATCTTGTCTCAGTGTTTGACATTTGTCTTGAGCCAAATACCACATTTCAACGTCGAAACATTTCACACATACAGCAATTATTAATTGAACATTTCATCGTTATAGCAATTCTTCATTGCAAGTTTCATAACCATAACATTTCATTGCTGCATAAAGTGCATTTTGTAAAAATATGAAAATGTAGGTGTAACGTGTACTAACTTAACCTAACCCAACCTAACCCAAGCTAATTTCACCTAATAACCTAACCTTTGTGTTGGTTTCCAAATGAACTGGTTCTGCCTTGAACCTAACTCCAGAATGGTACGTGTATCACACAATATATGTAATTCATTACCTACATATATGATATCTAATGGTTTAGCATGTTACTTATTTACTTACACCTACATATACTGATGTTTGCAAAATGCACTTAGTACAATGATGAAATGCCATAGTGGTGAAATGTGTCAATGACGAAATGTCTCGTATGATGAGATGACTAGCTACCGTAGTATAGACATATAAGTGTGTGATGGTCCCAGTGCGTTGATAGCCCAGTGAGTAAAAGACATTATATGCTATGTCCAGTGTATTGGGAGCTAAAGTGAGTAGTTGACATCTTGGGTGATAATTAGCTTAGTACGAGTATATGATAAGCCTAATTTTGGGTAAACATAGAATGAGATAGGGCTACTTTACAATAGATCTATTGACGCATAGACATAGTGTATGATCGATATATTATATTGGTGGCCTTAAAAATCATTTGTCTAGAGAAGGGTATAAGAAGTCAGCTGTAATACTTGTATATTGTAAGATTAATTATTTGTGGAGATTAATTATAAGTGGTAGGCCAAGTGCATTATTAGATTAGCGAGTGGCATATACTGCTGATACTGGACATGTAGAAGGATTTGCATAGTGAGCTTCGTAGGTGTTACGCCATATCATGTAGGTTGGTAAATGGCAATACAAATACAAGAATGTGGATACCACACGTTCAGTGATCGGAAAAGAGTGTTGAGAGTGTAATTTGTTCTTGGACACCTGTGATTTATCGTTGCGCCGGTAGGGTAGGTAGGTGGGCGTTTTAGTTTGCAATGTAATAAACTATGCACCTGGTTTGATGATGAAGTAATATAATTTTATCAATGCTTTTTTGACTTTCTATGTAATAACCTACTCACCCGTGCCTATTCACCTACATAATAAAAAAATAGTTTCAAAAAGGTTTCGTATGCTATGCAGAAATTACACTCAGTCACACAAAATACAAGAATAAATCAAATATATGCAATAAGACATAATATCTCCGAGTATGGAATTTAGTGCTTATTAATTTTTCCTTATTTCTTAAGGATTAAATCTGTAATTTATTGGTATAATATAAAAACTATTAAAATGCATATTCAGAAGCATCTAATGATATTTTCTCATCGTTTATGGGGAGTGCTGTTGATAGAAAGGAACTGTCGCGGCGGCACAAGTATAAGTTATTTATATATGTTTCAACTGCCAAGACACAATCGGGTTGCGCTATGCCGAGCTTCTAAAGGTGCCGTGCTATACCCTCATATGTTTTGTAAGAAATATCTTTTATGTGGCAGAGCTTGTATGCAAAAATTCTTCTCACGACAGCTTTTTGTGTTGACTATTTTACATGCTCTTATCAGGGAAGAGTTGGTAATAAAAAATAATAATAATATTCAGGTAATATTTTTTGTGATAAATGTATACCTTTGAATGAATCGGTTTAGGATAGTTTATTGCGAGTTATCACTGCAATTACGATAGTTTAATGCGAGTGATCACTGCAATAGTTATCCTTACAATGCAAAAAAATGCTGGTTTAGCGTTGGGGATTTTATATGATCGAATCTATCTCTAGTAGTTTTTCATTCAGAGACAATTCTCTCCATTATAGGTTAGTTTTCCAAAATTTTCAGTTCAAAGGCTAGCAGGACTTCACGGAAATGACAAACGATATTTTTCACAGCCGTATCAACTTTTAGAGCCAACATTTATGTACGGGTCGGGTCAACATTTTGTAACTTACTCAAGATTTTGAAGCCAGCTAAGAACTCCAGGCTCAAACTATGCGAACAGCGCCATAGTTTTGAGTAATAGCGAGTCCCTGTGAAATGATTGGCAGGGTCGGCCGTTGATTGCTGCTCTCAAGGCTGATTGCCTGCCTACGGAAAGGCTGCTTGGGTTGATTTTACGCAATTTTTGGATATAATGTGAAAAATATTTGTGAGATTTAAAGGCTATCTATGGAAGAATTGAACCATAATATATTCTCAATAATGACTCGATTCTTCCACACTTTATTACATCACAACCATTGTAATGATTTATTCAACGTCAAATTTAATTGCCGCTTACTAATTCTTTGGTATTAAACAATATATTTCACGTTTTCGTGCGCTCTAAAAATCAAACAGATGGTATTCAAAGTTTTCACCTATGATTGACCTTTTGTTTGCTGTTTTAAATAGTTCATCTAAAGAATTTCTTAGGAATAATTACAAAGTAAGCAATTAGGCGACAAATGAGGACGAAAATGAAATTGTTGTACTTAAAATTTAAGAACAATTTTGAAGTCGGTCTAATTTGATTTGATTCACTGGCGAAACAATTAGACCAGAAGGGGGAATTTTAAATCCATTAATAATGACTCCAGTAAATTATTTCCGGATTTGTTCAATTTAGATGACACGCGCTTCCTGCATTAGGAAACCTTACACACTTATCGTGAAACTACATGGATACCATCACATACCTGCTGATGTCGTCCCCATTGGCGGAATATAGTATTATTCTGGTGCTAACGTGGGTTATAATTTTATGGGTCTCTTTTTTGTAGCATGTTCAGTTTATTCCCTCTATGATCGAAGAGCAAAAAAGTTCCTCAATATACAACGCTTCGAATATTGCTACCATAGTGTTGATCCCGGTACGTGACTGTCTGTGGCCCTTAAGCTGTACGTAAGCACACTAAGGATAAAATGCAAGGATGGAATCACTTAGCGCCCAGGGACACGACCCAGAGCTTTGCTTGCATCATTCATGAGTTCACTTCTCAAACACACAACGTAAACTCTATGTTATTCACGAATTAAGTTTTCTTTTTACGCCGATTATTTTCTAGTCAAGGGGTCATATTTAACCTTGATGAAAATAACAGCATTTCCGATTTATTGCAAAGTCAGGCTAAAATTTTTTGTTACTCGCAGAAAAATGTTGAGGAACCAATATAAGAAGCATATAGGAGATCAGATAACATACTATTACTGCTCTCGAATAATTTTGTTTAGGGATTGAAAATTCATATCCTGATACCGTTCAGAAAAAATTCAAAGAAATATGAATTAATTACGGAATTAGGAACACTTGGGTTTGTGAACACTGAACATTAATCGATCTAGCAGAGCATGGTGGGTGCGGCTCCTTCATCCAATGTAGGTTTGATAACTAAGCCTGTTTGGATGACTGAAAACTGCCTGTGATAAAGCGCTGGATTTTTTTATTTTTGATTGCAAAAACCTATGCTGTTTCTTCGAACAATAGAACTACTGTTATGGTCTTAGGTTTATATCTGTATATTTATGTATGTAACCGCTGAATCCCAGCCTAATTTGGTTACATACCATTTCATCAATGGTCTTCACGTTTTCTGACCTTAGTGTGTAATTCATACAAGCAGCCATGCTTTGCAGTCGCGGAAGGGAACAGTGAATATTTTCAAATGAAGAACTTTACTTCATCAACAACCAGGTTACATATAACTACAATTGACGGTTGAAATTATTTTGCATTGGTCTGAAATGTATAAATTCATAATTAACATGTGGTATTAACAGGAATAAATGCATCTAACGATTAACTTGACGATGACTGTCTGAACACCACACCTTCCCGGCTGGCGTCTAAACAAAGAATAGCGCCTACAAGTAGCGCAGTGGGTACTAATCAACTACTAAACAAATGATACGCGCTATGCGATGAAGCTGCGGCTACAATGTATATATGCAGTGCTATACGATGTGTAAATTCTAAAGAAAATCAAGCACACGCTTGCTGTCGGTCTACTATTATTAAGATGAAGGGTCAAAACTCAATGCAAAAATTGTATGTAAATGCAGTTCTTTCATCCACTTTTGCCAATATGTTTGGAAATAACTAATAAATGTTGTAACGGACGCCTGTGTAATCATGGTAGTGCCTCTAGCGTTAGACCTATACACAGCCGTGACTTCGCTGTAACGTTGAATCTAAACCGGCATTGTTCGTTTATACGTGGCGCAGCGAGGTAAGAGTCCGTCAACATTATGACTACATATTTTATTGTGCTGATTCATATATGCTGCTTATATGTGACATGTAAGAGGTTTTGTTTGTTTGTTTGTATTACCGAATTTTGTTCTACCTATAGGAAAGCTCCAATTGTGACTCTCGAGAACACGTTCCTTTACCCATTCCCATTGTTGTGCGTGACTTGATAGGAATAGTTGATCTTGTAAGTTAGTTTCTAGTAAATATACGGATTTGAGTGCAGCTTATTTACACCTGGTCACTTGATAGGAGTATGTCGCAACGACCCGCGACATATTTAGTGGTGCCGTGACCAGGATAGAATATTGCCGGCTACTAGTATAGCCCGCTAATTCGGATGTTGACTAGTATGAGCCAGGTGATTGTTCTGCATTCATCTCTAGTTTAGTGTTGCAATACTTCATGGTACGGGATAGTCTTATTTAGGTAGTCTAGCTAGGTTGCTGGTGTATGGAGAGCAAATTAACATAGCTAGAAGGTAGAAAATTGAACTTAGCGATTTGGAGCTTTCCTTGCTGATACGACATGGCCGAACTAGAAGCCACGACAGGAGAGGCTAGTACGATCATTCTAGGAGGGGAAAAGGAAGGATTTGACTTGTCGAAATTCAAAAGCGACGTTGTGGACGAGCACGATCTTATTCTCGAAAATATTGAACATGTAAACGTGTTTTTGAATCAATTGAGTGAAAGGGGTGTTACAGGTCTGCCATCTGGTACTTTAGGGAAACTGAAATTGATGAGCATTAAGTGCGAGGCCGTCATGCGCGACGTTGCCAATACTAACGGAGAAAACGCCGATAGGGAAGGTGATTCCAGCTCTCGTGTTTGTGGGACCAAGGAGCAGGGGGCGAGGCCCAAGGTTGGCAGTGGTAATAGGGGGGTTAGGCTTGCGAAAACGTCTAAAGGGACGAAGAGCGTAGCAGCAGTAGACACGGTGGAGTTCAGGCGTGGGGGAAGAGGGCAGAAATTCCATGTTGAAAGTTCGTCCAAGAGTGAGAGTGAGAGTGATAGCTTAGGAAGTGATTCTAGTGGCGCTGCTGATAGCGATGGAACAGAAACGTCTTATTCGGAGCGGGTCAGGAGCGGTAATAGAGCAAAGAAACGGTCCTCAGAAATGCTACAAATGCAGAAATTGATAGATGCTATGTCAAGGTTAGACTCTCGCGTAGTCCCGGACCTAGGTAAATACGAGGAAGATTCAGGTTTAAGTCTCAAGAAATATTTACAGAAATTCGAAAGCTATTGTGGAAACAATTTCAAGGGGAATAGGGATTTTTGGATCGGGGAACTGGAACGCCATTTAGAGGGCAGAATTCTGGATGCATTTAGGGCTATTAGAAGCGTAGACGATTCGTTTGACAGTTTGAAGGCAAAGCTCATTGAATGGTATGAGAATCAGAAAGACATAATGAAGGGTGCTAACAAGCGCAGGTTCGAGAAAGCCAAGTTTAGGGAGGGAGAATCCCTGTATTTATTTAGTAATAGGCTTCAGAAGCTCTTCAAAATAGCGTATCCTCGTAGAGCCACATCTCACAGCAAGGTGTTGCGGGAAAAATATGTATCGACGGTGCCAAGGTCATCGAGGAAATTGTTCTCGTCTCAGATAATGTCAGCTAAAATGAGGGGGAGTACCGTTGAATGGAGGGATATTCAGAAATGCGCACGCCTCAGAGATGTAGAAATAGAGCGGGAGAAAAATGCAGGAAACGCCAGCGATAGCAGTATTCAGGAAATTCCGATTACTCCCAGAGAAGTGGTAATAAATGTAGGGAGCAAGTTACAGCCTTCACTGCGTGGGAAGGTTAGCTCAGCCAGTAGAATAGGGCCCAATTTGGGAGGGACGAGTCTAGAGCGTAGGACTGCGAGTGAGCGAAACTGTTACAATGATCAGGCCACTCGCTGGGGCTCATCAAGCACAACCCGTAAACAGCAGCCGTATGATTATCAGGGCTTTCGTGGAAGTGGGCCGAGAGCAGGAAGTAGGATAACGGTTAGGCCGCCATATGCCCGAAGTATCTTGGGTAGAAATTGTGAATATTGTAACCGAGGGGGACACGTTGCGGCCGACTGTCGGCAGCGTCTGGGCCTTTGCTATTTGTGTGGGTCACCCGGCCATTATTTCAGGGAATGTAACTTACAGTCGGAATCGAGAAAACCGAGGAATGAGGCACATGGGGCAGTGCTAGCAACAGGCCTCCGTGAAGGAACGGGTCAGCGGGCGTCAGCGACGTTGTCGGCCCGGGCGCCGAACACGGCTGTATCGGGGTTAAACGGGTAGGCTCTGGCTCTAGCGGGGAACAGTCAGGGAACAAGAATAGGTCCCCGAACACGTCACACTTAGAGTTAAAAAATAGGTTTGCGATATTGGAGGAGCAGGAGTTGGGAGGTGAAACGGGGTCATTATTGGCGCAAGCGGATGGGGCTATTTGTGGGCCCGAACCTGCTGATTTTCAACCCGATATGGAAGAAAATTGTAAAGGCAGTAGTACAAATGAAATGGTAGAGACCGTTAGAGACGAGACCGAATTTGACTTGGCTCCATTGAAGCCTGAGAAGTTGTTGGTCCTGAACCTGTCCATAGGAACACGAAAGTTTTCTGCTCTTCTGGATAGCGGGGCTTCTTGTAATTTAATGTCGGATGCAGTTTGCTCAGAATTAGGTTTGGAAATTAAAGACTGTGAAGTGAAAGTAAAGGGTTTAGGCGAATCAGTTATAAAAACTCTAGGACAAGTTGCAGTAAATTTCTCATTTCTGGATAGCTGTGAGAAGTACACCGAGTTTGTAGTTTTGCCACATAGGAAATCAACTTTCCGCTTATATTAGGTTGCAATTTTTTGAGAGTCAACAAACTTGTGATAGACTTGGCAAAACGCAAGGTGAGCCGCAATGGCCGAGATGGATCGCGAATAGCTTGGTACATTAATAGTGTAGGAGATCTGGATTCAGTGGTTTATGAAAAAGTTCCAGTTTATGCCAAAAACGATGGTAAAATTGGTGACAAATCGCCGATAGCCGTAGTATGTGACGTGGGAGGTAACATTCTGGGCAATAATCAGGTAAATTTATTATTCGAGGGATGTCCAAGAAACAAAAGTATGATTTGTTATGATGGAATAGTCAATAACTCGCAAACTCTGACCGTGTTAGTCAAAGGTAGATTCAGTAAGGAAGGGGAAAGTCAGAAGGTTAAGAAAGGAGACAAACTTGGTACGGTTAGCACAGTGATAGAAATAGAAGAAGAGCCAAGCGCACCAGAATCTAGAGATTCGGTGATCCCACCTTTTGAATTGTCTGATTACCTTGATGATGAGCAAAAAGAAACGGTTCGGGAGTTATTAAAGCGGAACATTGGGGTTTTTGGCGAACACTCGTCAGACGTAGGAACGGCTAGAGTCAAACCTCAAGTGATCGAATTGACTGAACACACGCCCATTTGGCTGAAACCGCGCCGATTTGCAGATCCGGTAAATAAGGAAATTGAAAAGCAGTGCGAGGAATTGAAGGCGAGGGACATTATATAAGATAGCTCGTCTCAATGGTCGTCTAGTGTAGTGCCAGTCCGCAAGTCAGACGGCAGTCTCAGACTTTGCATAGATTACCGAAGATTAAATTCTGTAACTAAAACTGAACACTTTCCGATGCCGAACGTTATTGACTCTGTATATCGCGCGCATAAAGTTAAATATTTCACAAAACTTGATTTACTGAAGGGCTATTACCAGATACCGGTCGATGAAACTAGCAGAGAATATACGGCCTTCTCCACCGCCCATAACCATTACCAGTTCAAGCGTCTGCCATTTGGCCTCAAAAATAGCGGAATTTATTTTCAAAAATGCCTCCAACAAATTCTTGGAAATCGGTGTTTCAAGGACGTCATCGTGTACATAGACGACATACTTATAATGACAAAGACTTTTGACGAGCACGTTTCGTTAGTTAGTAAAGTTCTCACAACTTTGCGACATCACGGAATTACAGTAAATGCCAGTAAATGCGAATTTTTCAGGTCAGAGATTTCATTCTTGGGTCATGTCATAAGCGAACGCGGCATCACAAAATCGCCCAAATTCTTAGAGCAAATTAGAGTATACGAGAAGCCACGAACGACTACAGAGTTGCGGAAGTTCTTGGGGTTGGTAAATTTTCAAAGAAAGTTCGTGGAAAATTGTTCTGTATTAGCTAAACCACTAAGTCAGTTAACAGGAGGTAAGGGCAGCAAGGATATAGAATGGACATCGGAAATGAACGATTCATACGAGGCGTTACGAAATAAACTGTTAGAGGAAATAACTCTGTCGTACCCGGACTATAGTGACCTGGCGGAAAAATTAGAACTCAGTGTAGACGCGTCTAGTGATGGGGCAGGAGCATGTCTAGTACAGCGGCAGGAAGGGGAATACAGAATAATTGGTTTTGCATCTGTTACCTTCACAGATACCCAAAAGCGATATTCTACCACCGCAAGGGAGCTCGAGGCTATTAGATGGGGGGTTAGAGCATTTAGACCGTTTCTTTTTGGGGTAAAATTTATGTTATTTACGGATCACAAACCGCTGTTATATATGTACAATATGAGTAAAGAAAATTCCCGGATCATGAGAACAATGACAGAACTAGCAGAGTATGATTACGAAATAAAGTATAGACCAGGGAACCAGAACTGTGCGGCGGATACTATGTCTCGGGTGATGGGACGGAAACCATTAGAGGACACAGATAGTTCAGTTAGCGATGTATTACCGCGGGGATTTTGTCTCTTGAAAACTATAGAAGGTGGAGGAGATTCATTATTTCATTCATTATTAGCTTGTCTGGAACTGCTTAGGCAGCAGGGAGTAGGGATAGAATTACCTAACGATCATGTCGAGTTGCGCCAACTCCTGATAAATTACCTCTTGGAAAAGGCAGGTCGGTATAATCTTAAGTTGAATAAGGAATTGAAATCTCATTTGAAACTAATGATGAAAAGGGGTCAGTTAGTGAGAGAGGAAGTAATCTTAGCGGCTTGTGATTATTATGGTATGGATGCTTGGGTGCATTGCGGGATGGAGGCCCCCGTAATATACAAATGTAGTACGGCTGAGGACGGCGATGAGATGCCGGTTATTCACATGCAGTGCATTTCAGGTATTCACTTCAACCCTGTAGTTAACCATACTAGCGATAAGGTGCAAATGTCTTTGATCATACATAAGAACGTGACGACAGCTGCAGCATTGCCGTGCATAAAGGGCCACTTAGAAGTAGATAATGAGGGGATAGGACGGGGCCAGTTGAACGGAGCTGCACGCATGAATCTATTTCTATGTGTCAGAACGAGGCCAGAGTGGGAGAAACGAGATTTTGTGTGCTGATAGATACAGGATCGCAGGTAAATTTAATTAGCGATAATATTGCCAGGGAAATCGAAAGGAGGGAAGGTATGAAAATGGTAGACACAGACCAGGCATTGATAGGAATAGCAAAGAATAAAACGCCGGTAATGGGAATTTTGAATTTAACTTTATGCTTGGGAGGCCAGGAGTCGAAGATTTCAATGCCGTTTGCTGTGGTTAAGCAAAGTCAAATGCCATTTTGTTGTATCGTTGGAGCTAATTACCTATCTATAAACGAGATTATATTGGACTTGGGCCGCAAAACAATGAGTATTGGTCAGGATGACGTCAGCTTGACCTGCAACGTAAAGGGGAGACGCCGTTCCAACGACAATCAAAGGTGTAACGTTGGGGAATTTTTGGGTGTGTTACCCATCGAAACAGACATGACGCTGACGTCGGGGGATGGCGGTAGTGAAATCTCTGACTGTGATTATGACTCTGGGCAGAGCGACAATGTCAGTATAAACGTTCGAGTTCTGCTGCAGGACAAAGACCTGATCGAGGCACAAGAAGGCGATACTGTTTTAAATTTCATTAAAAGAAAACTTGAGAACGGGGATC